>NW_025373657.1:0-4710 GCF_016433145.1 Gracilinanus agilis
GAGAGAGAGAGAGAGAGAGAGAGAGAGAGAGAGAGAGAGAGCTCCCCCTCAAAAAGAGACAAAGCCAAGTAAGTGTTTGGAAAGTTTTCCAGTTTCAATTGCAGCTTCTTCCTCCCCCCAGCACCAGCCTTGGGCTCAGCTCCAAGGATATTTTACATTAAGATCCTAATGAAGAATAATTAACAGCTTAAAGGAACCCAGTCTTTAAAATGTGGTTAATTTTTCATTGCCTGCTTTTTATACTCTTAACTGTGAAATCACTAATTTAAACAGTTAAACCCAGCAGAGAAAGTTAGGGTAGGGGTGGGAAACATTTAGTTTTCAGAGCTTAACAGGGGGAGGAAGATTTGGGATGTGCGCCTTGATCCTACTAGACAGTCAGTTCCTAAGAGGAAGAACTGATTTTTTTTTTTTTTGTCTTAGTATTTCCCTCAGTTAACATCATGCCTCCCACATTTTTGTTTTGTTTTGTTTTGTTCCTTGAATATCATGGGTATGGAGAACTTCCTGCATTAATGTAGATTGATGGAGCAACCATTTAGCCTTAAATTACTCCCATCCAGTCCTCTGGGGTCCAGGTATACTGGCCTCCTTGCTGTTCCTCACATTAGACACCCCATCTTCTCTCCCCATCTCCAATTTCTGACTTCCATTAAGTCTCAGCTAAAGTCCTGCCTTCTTTGTAACAAAGTCTTTTTTGATTCTCCTTAATCTCACGAGTTTTGTGACCCTGGGTAATTCATTTAATCTCTGTCTGCCTCAGTTTCAACCTTAACTATAAAAAGGGAACAAGAGCACCTATCTTACAGCACTGCTGTGAGAATCAAATGAAGATAACATTTGCAAAATGCTTAGCCCAGTGCCTGACACATAGTAGGTGCTCAATAAATATTTGTTCCCTTTCCCTCTACCTGAGATCATCTCTAATTATCTGGTATACATCTTGTTTGTACATAATTATTTACATGTCATCTCGCCATTAGTCTGTGAGTTCATTGAAATTAGGGACTATTTTTGCCCTTCTTTCTATCCCCAGCACGCATAGTAGGCACTTAATAAATGTTTATTGACTGAATCAGAAACTCTCAATGCCTAGGACACCATGAAGTGAAATGATTTGTCCATAAGTGACACAGCTAGCATGTGGGAAAAATAGAACTTGAATTCAGGTCTTCCTGACTCCAAAAAAGGCCCACTATTCATCTCAACCTGCAACCTTTTGCCTCTCCATATTAAGGTACTTGGTATGTTTGCTGAATTTAGTTGGCTAAAAATGATTAAGATGGTTTAGCATTTATACTCTGGTGGGGCAACAAAATAATTCATTCAATTTTGAAAAGCACTTAATTTGGAGTAAGAGGACAGCCCTCAGTTAAAAGTCTAGCCGTGTCATCCGCTGCTCAAGAAATGCCACTGGTTTCCTACTGTCTCTAGAATAAAACCCATACTCCTCTGTCTGGAACTGAAAGTCCAGCATAGTCTAGTTACAATCAGTCTTCACAGACTGATCTCACAGTGCTCCCCAATATGTTCCTGCCAAACTGACTTATTTGATGTCCTGTGTGTGGCAGGGTTGTGCTGGAGTCAGCTCAGATGGCTCTAGGGAACCCATTGTTAAATTTTCATGCTGAACTTTTACTCTTCAGAAATCTGCAAAGGCTAAGAGCAAGGCTTGGTTTATTGTTTTGTTGCTTGTGTAGACTTAAAGGAAGTGATGGAGAAAATGTTCATAATGCAGATTAAATTTGTGCATACTATTTTTTTCCCTTCTGGAGAGCTGGTTGTTAAACATTTCCAAGCATACCCCTGAGTGTATGCAACATTCCATCTCCTCCTACCTTTGTACCTTGACACAGGCTATGTTTCCATGTGTAAAACACACTACCTCCTTATTAATTTCTAGCTTTTGGAATCTATCTCTTTTCAAGGCTCAGTTCAAATGTCAATCTCTCCATGAGGTCTTTGCTCATCTCTCCAGCTCTCCATCCTATTCTTCG
Organism: Gracilinanus agilis; assembly: GCF_016433145.1. Lineage (NCBI taxonomy): Eukaryota > Metazoa > Chordata > Mammalia > Didelphimorphia > Didelphidae > Gracilinanus > Gracilinanus agilis. The sequence continues at coordinate 1,998 of NW_025373657.1, forward strand.
TCCTTCATAATTCTGTAGCTACTTTGTATGTATTATCTCTTGCCCTATCTGTGCACATGCTGTTTCACCTTAGTAATCTCTATGAAGGCAGGATTGATTCTTTTGGTTATTTTTTTTTGTGTCTTCAATGCTTAGCATGGTATTTGGCACATCATAGTGGGCTTTTAAAAATTCTTAAATTTTAATAATTTAACTTAAATAAAATTATAATTTTAACAAATACATTTCATAATGAATTTAATAAAAATGCTGAAATAAATGAATAAGCTCTGTTTATTACTCAGGTCTTTGGCCTTGGACAAGTTGCTTTATCTCTTTGAGACTCAGTTTTTTCCTTTGTAGAATGAGGGGGTCAGACTAGATGATCTCTAAGTTCTCACATCTGTCCCAATTTTAATATTCTCTGATTCTAAGTCTAGGTTTGTCTAAGGAAAGTGAGACTGAGTAACTCATGAATCTCTCAATGGAGGATGAGACTCTTAATTTATAGCTTGAGATAACATCATCCTCTGGTTCTGAAAGTCATATGGAAGTCTACCCAGACACACCCACTTGCTACCCCTTCCTCCCATCTCCTAAGGAAGTATAACAAAATTCAAGAGAGAGAGAGGGCTACCTTAACCTGGCAGGCACCCAACTACAGCCAGCCAGCCCCCTTCTGCCTGTTGTCCCCAAAGCCTTTGCAAATGACAAGTTCACCCTTTTCAGAGCAGGCCCATTAGAAAAGAAGAGAAAGCTCCCACCAATTTCCCAGAACTTCTTGCATGCTAATGGCTACTACTACACAGAATGTGAAATCAGGAAACACTAATTCCCCTCGAATAGCCTGAATAATCCCTTCCTCCTCCCCTGTGCTCTATAATTACTCTATGTTAAATACAGTCCCAACCAAGAGCCACATGAATACACTTTTGTTGTCTGGGGATGGTTACTTAGCCAAGGTGTACATATGGACTGCATAGGATTTCTAAAGAATTAGGCAAGATTTATGAACAATCCCGCCCGCCCATGGTATTTCCCTTCTCTGTACCGTATGGGAATTTCTCCCCAGATTCCCCAACTGGTACTTTCCTCCCAGCTACACTCCAGAGTGAGATGGCACCCACTCAAATGAAAGCATTGGCTTCTAGGTTAAGGGTCACCCTAGACTGTATTGTGCTCTTCCAGTATGTAGGCAAGTCCCAAGTACTGGAGGGCCTCCCTGGCTATTCTTTCTCCTCACAGCCCCAAGACCCATCAATCAACCCCGGCTTCTCTGTCAGACTGGCCCTGAGAAGTGTCAGCCCGCCTGAAAGGCTGAGAGGGGCACACTCTTCCCAAGCAAAAAAGGAAAATGAATGGCAATGCTTATCAGAAATACTTCTGGCAGACAGCTTATCAGTATCACTGGCCTTTCTATGGCTGCTCTTGGGGAGGCCAGGGGTGCCCACTGGGCAGGAGGGGGACCACGGAATGGAGAAGTCAAAGCTTTGCTTCCCTCACAATGAAAAAAGTGAAAGTGGAAAGTTCACTTTCTCCTTTAGCAAAGGCCTCCCCAAATTATTCCTTAGGGAGGGGTGGCTTCCTTTGAGGTTCTTGGATTTGCTTTTTTAAAAAATTCTTTTTTTGCTAGTGGCATTTCCAACCTAACCGGGTTCCTCTGTAATTCCAGATAGTTTATTTTATGCATTGAAAAACATGATTCTGAGAAGAGGTCCGCCTCTTTCACCCGCCTGCCCCTGGCGGCCCAAAGGGACCAGAAGCTAACGGGGGAAGTAATACCTGTCTTGGGGGAAGAACTTTAATGTTCTTAGCAATTTGCCCAGCACAGAAACGAACCCTCCCATGGAGCGCTGGCACAACCCAGAGCGGCTCATCAGCCTGAATGCTGCCTTACCTTTTATAGAACCCATGAAGAGGCTGGAGACACAGAAACTGCCAGTAATCCAAGCAGAAGGCCTTTAACTTGAGCATTTTCCAGTACTTTGCTGACTCTCCGTGCCAGAGGAGGGAGGTTCAAAGCGGTTTCTCCACAAGGAACATAGGGATTCGTCGGTGAGCCCAAAGTTCTCTGCCTAGCCACCCCGGCCTGGTTCCTGGCTGCCCACTCCCACTCGGACCCCCTCCCTGCCGGCTCCAGGCTTCAGGGGCCAGTCCCTCAGCTCAGCGGCCGGTGCGTGCAGCCTCCCCGGCACATGGCCCCAGCCCTGGCCGCAACAGTACAGTACACTTCTGAAATACAAAGAGCTGGGCACACAAAGCCTACAAATTCATTTGCTCTGCTCTCTGCACTCGCCCGCCTGCAGCTCCCCTCCGCCAGGCTCTTCTCACTCACTCACATCGCTGCCACCCGAGATATGTCAAGGCGATGCCACACTCTGCCTAGCTCGCGCCCGTGATTTAGTGCGGGTCCTAGGAGCCGCCGGGGCTGCGGCCGGGGCCAGCCAGAGCCGCCCTTGGCCTCCCCCGGCCCATCATCCTCCCTGCACCTGGCCCTGGGAGAGGAGTCGGGCAAGGCCAGCTCCGGATGAGGCTCGTGCCCCCGTGCGATCCTGCCAACAGCCCTTGGCTGCTTGCTCGTCCCGGCCCAAACTCGAGAGTTCCCAAGGACACAGCTCACAACTCTTTCTTTTCAGCCCGATCTCCTGGAGTGAATCATATCTGCCCCATCCATCGCCTGGGCTTGCCAACACCTATGATAGATCTGTGCTTCCCTTATGATGCTGGGGGAAAG
>NW_025373658.1:0-2879 GCF_016433145.1 Gracilinanus agilis
CTCCCTCCCTCCCATTTTTTAAATCTAGAGACATAAAAGGTATTAGAATGGCAGAAAAACTGAATTTTGGGAAATGGGTGTTTTCAATCAAGGATGAAAATTTAGACAGAAATAAAAAAAATTTAAACAAAAGAAATGAAAAAATGCTATAAAAACTGCTGTTAGAAATTTGCTTATTTCTGAGTACCACATTTTAAAAAGTACAGGAATAATATGGAAAGCATTCAAAGTGGAACAGCTAGGATAGTGAATAGTTTAAGATTATTTCACATGGGTGAAGGAACTAGACTTATTTAGCTCAAGAAAAAGATTTAGGGAAATTATGGTAGCAGTCTTTAGCTATTCGATGGTTTATTACATAGAATGTCTTAGAAAATTAGTTCTACTTGATACCAAAAAGAAGAATTAGAAGCAATGGGTGAAAGTTGTAGTGAGGCAAATTTGATTATAATGTAAGAAAAAACTTCCCAACAATCAGAATAATAGGAATAATCTGCCTGGGAAAGTAGTAGGTTTCCCTTTACTGGAAGTCTTTAAGTGAAGGCTAGACCATTTGTCAGATGTGTTTTAGAAGGGTTAATAATAATAGCTGATGGGCAGCTAGATGGCTCAGTGGATTGGAAGCCAAGCCCAGGGAAAGGAGATCCAGGGTTCAAATTTGGCCTCAGATGCATCTTAGCTGTGTTAACTTCGGCAAGTCACTTGATCCCCATTGTCTATTTCTTATCATTCTGGTGCTTTGGAATCAATACCCAATATTAATTCTAAGATAGAAGGTAAGGGTTAAAAACAAAACAAAACAATGATACATTTTATTTTATTTCAAGGATTTTGTTTTCCCAATTCCATGTAATAAAAATTTTCAATATATGTTTTCTGAAATCATAAGATCCAAATTGTCTCCCTCTTTCCCTTCCCTTCCTTTCCCTTCCCTTCCCTCTCCCCTCATGTGGAATGCTCCAGAGAACACTGAATATAAAGGAATAATAATACCCTGATAGTGACTAGTCCCAGGTTCCCTGAACCAATATTTTTTCTGTGATTAGCTTGAGAGCCAGTTGTTAAGTTTTCAGTGTATTTGTACTTGAGAAATCAGTAACGTTACAAATCAGGGCTTGATTTGTTGATTATCCAGACTTAAGGAAGTAAAGGAGAAAATGTTAATGATGCAGATTAAACTTTCAAAAGCTCATTTTTGGAGAGCAGGTTGCTAAATATTTACCAGCACATTCCAGTCTGAACTCCGTCACAAAAAAAAGAACACTTGGATGATGATGATGAAACATTATAATTTAAATCTTGGTAAGAATTATAAAGAAAACTATGACTGTACCATCCCTAGATACAGGGTTAGTTAAATCCAGATATTTACTTCAACCATTGATCTTAGGGCTCATGTGCCTGCTACTTGAAGACATTGCCACTAGATGGAGACCTTACTCAAATTTTATATTAAAGACTAGTAGTCTGTTTCTTTAGATGGATTTTTTTTTTTTTTTTGAGGATGGGGGGCATAGGGAAACTCCATAAACATCTTCAGGAAATGGCAGTCAACTTTTATTGTTCTTATACTAATTTCATTTTCAAGATGCAAACATACGCACGACAATTTGCAATTAAACTTTGTGAAGAAAACAGTATCTAGATAGAAAAGAAGCCTTTCTCACCTATATCTTGCACCCAGATATTTAGCCTCTAAGGAGAATCCAGCCTTTTCAACTGGCCTTCAGCTCTATAGCCACTCCAGGAGTCAGTTGATTGCCTCAGACCCTCTATTTCACTACAAAGACTCAACCATGTCAAGAGTCTGTAGCTAGATTAGGGGGTGAAGGGAAGGAGAGCTGCGCTGAGGACACAGCCTTAAAGCTCTGTTTGCAGAATGTCACAAAAGTTTTAGTATGGTTTTAAGCTTTTAAAACTTACATCTGCACTAAGACTTTTGGGACATCCAGTATATGTTCTATGAAATTTTATAAAACTTTCATATGAATTATTTAAAAAGTAAGTAGCATTTGAAGTACATTAAAAAAAATCTAGCTAAGCTTGGTTAGAGGGAGATTGATATTCCATTGGTAAGTAATAAATGACTTGCAAGAATGATGAAAGTCAAAGGAAGAGGAACAGTTGTGTAATCTCTAAGTCTGGATTCTCGCTTATGTGTTGTGGTGCATGAAACACACACCTTCCAGATTCCTTGTTCTTCTATTTCTGTGCCCGAGTCAGGAGTCTGCACTGTTTTGTTTGGATATAGTTCACTAGGAAAGGAACTGATTGGCTGAACTTCTTCTGAGGTCACAAATTTACCAGTTTCTATTATTATGATGTCAGTTTCCTGAATATTACATTAGTAAGAGAAAATGGGAATCAGGAAAGGCTTAGGTTTAAGTTCTACCTCCAATATTTCCTTGACTATGGACAAATCACAACTATAGCCTCAATTTCCTCATCTGTAAAATGATAACCTCTGTAGTACTGAGCTCACTGGGTGGTTATAAGACTTCAATTAGATAATGTATGTAAATTGCTTTGTAAACTATGCAACCATGAAAATCAGTTCTGATGTCTAAGTCATTTGGTTGAAGGAATGAACCTACTTTTAACCTTTCCTCAGAAGTATAGCCAAATATGAACTGTGTGTATCTCTGGCTGTCAAAGTAAATCAGGTCACTGAAGTTATTATCCAGATAATCCAAGCCAAACATCTTACTTTTGCTTTAAATACTTTATCCAGGTCATTCAGCCAAAAGAACTTGTCTTCTGTGAGACATATGATATTTGCCTTGGTATTCTACTGCCTCTTACACTGGGAAGTTCTCTTCCCTCCCCTCCTTTCCCCTCCCCTCCTCTCCTCTCCTCTCTTCTCCTCTCCTCTCTTCTTC
>NW_025373659.1:0-2523 GCF_016433145.1 Gracilinanus agilis
AGGGAGGGAGGGAGGGAGGGAGAGAGGAATAAAGATTAGTCTAGGGTTTTGCTACCTAATACAAATTTTCTGTCACTTCTTTCCTCTCCCACCCACCCACCCTCTCCCACCTCCTCCTTCTTTGCTCAGGAAACTCTGTGGTTTAAGGGTTGAAAAGTTCTTTCTCTGACTGGGATAGTTCTGGCCTCATCTTCTGAGACATTTTATTCTCTTGGGTTTCAGGAAGAAGCACCAAAGCCCTGTGAACTTCCAACTTTGTTTTCACACCTTCTGATACTGTTTTGGTAGCTTTGACCTGGAGAGAGTTTAAACGAAACTTTACAACTTGGTCAAGGGGAGGCCCTTTGCCTTGAACTCCCTTTCTCTCTCCCCTGGCCAGTCCCCCCTCCCAAAGAAAGGAAGCTTCCCTGTCTTTGTACCGGATGGCAGCTCTGTAGGCTCCCAGGGGTGAGGAGGGGCTGAGGGGGAAAGGAGCTGTCCTCTGGGTCCTTTGGCTAAGATGTGTAAAATTTTCCAGCTGTCAGAGGAAGAGTCGAGGTGAATCAGTGTGTCATACCGGAGGTTGCTATCATTAGGAAGGAAAGCAAAATGCTAAGGCCAGCGATCATTATCTGAGCCATTTGTCTGTCTGTCTCCTGAGAGGGCTTCAGATGTAGCCTGGGAGAAAGCCATGTGCTCCGAGTTGGAGGCCCACCTCTGAGATGGGGCTGCCCCTTGTTTTGAACCCAGAGTTCACCCCATCCTACACACACCTGAGGCTGTCTCATATGTGATTAAAAATGGCTTATAGAATTCTGAGGCTGGGGAGTTGGATGAAGTGTGTGTGTGTGGGGGGGCTTGGTGGGGAAGCAGAGAAGAATTAAGAGCTCTGGAAAATGTTACTGCTACGCATAGACATAATCCAGTTATGAGTTATTCTGACATTTCCTGTTCCAGGCTTTCTCTACCTGCCCTGCCCCCATGGTGGGACAGGGCCAGGGGAATGGGGGGGGGGGGCGAGATGTCGGACCAAGAAGTATAGGAGAGTGAGGTCAGGATAGGCAGTGGATTACAAGCATGATGTCCCTATCTCAAGGCACAGCCCTCCAATTTCTCATTGAATTTCAGTGAAAGCATCCTCTGCTTTGGTGAGACTAGAAACATATTTTGACGGTTGGAGAACAGAAACTTTGGATGAAGCCCTTTATTTTCTATAACTCCCCCCCAATATCTCTCCCATTTTCAAAATAGGGATCATCACTCTTATTGGAATGATTAATTTAGGGAAAGGCATGGGGCTTTGCCACAAATAGATCCAGTACTGACAGTACTTGTACTTTAGCAATAGAAACAACTGAGCTTAGCACCTAGTTATCAAAAATAATTAGTTAAAGTAGGAGGTTACCATATAGCACTTCCTCCCTTCCTTCCTTCCTTCCTTCTTTCCTCTTTCCTTTCCTTTCCCTCCCTTTCCCCCTAGCCTCAGTTGTACCCTGCTCACCTCCCCAGTTGGGGTGATGTCTCAGGATCTCTCTCCTATTGGGTCCTTGCATCCCAAAGTTGGAGATCTCTTTTCCACCTCCCACTCTCGTTAAATGTGTTCTAAAACATTGATTTGACAGGGCCTTTTGTGCTGTTTCTCCCAGGTACAAATTTTGTAGTGTTTGCCCAACATTATTGTCGGTTAAGGCTCAGCCTGTCTGACCTACAGTCATAAGTAAAGGATAAACTCCTTTTTGGGTATGTGCTTGACGAAGGAAACCATGGCTGCTTTTTTTTTTTTTTTTTTAATCATTGAGCCACCCTGGGCTTTGTTGATTTGCCAACCAACAAAGGTGACTTTTACATGAAAATTTCACTCAAGCCCCCGGAAGAAGACATCAACATGCCAGGCATAGATTTATAGCTTTGGCCACTATGGGAGCAGACAGAAAGGAAATATCCCAGCTGTCTCCTTTCCCTTCAAGTGCTCCTAATATAATCACCAGATCATCCTCTCTAAACCTTCCTCTGTGGAGGCTGGTCTAATATGAGAATTGGGGGGAGGGTGCTTAAAAGTCAGGGTCAAGGTAACTTGCTTCTGGCATAAGCAGAACCTCCTCTGCAGGGAAGAATAGGAGAAGAGGCAAAGTTGGAATACTGTATAACATCCCCAAACATTTATGAATTACTCATCTGGGTTCAAAGCATTGTGCTAGTCTAGGCAACCTGTAATGTTAGGAAAGCTACATAACCCATGCTCATAAGACTTGGAATCTAGTTAGGGGGTGACACAAACACAGATAGCCATAATGCACAATACTACCTAATGGGATGATACAATTGGCACAATACTACCTAACAAGATGGTGCAGTAGAAAACAAGGAAGAGAGAGGCAACTAAGTGGCTCAGTGGATAGAGAGCCAGGGCTGGAGTTGGGAGAACCTGGGTTCAAATCTGGCCTCAGATACTTCCTACCTGTGTGACCCTGGGCAAGTCACTTAATCCCCATTGCCTAGTTATTACCACTCTTCTGCTATTGGTTCCAAGGGGGAAGGTAGGGT
>NW_025373660.1:0-7510 GCF_016433145.1 Gracilinanus agilis
GTATAATATAGTATAATATAGTATAGTATTATGTTTATTATATTATATATTCATATACATATATATAAACTTGGATACTTCTGCATGTTGGAAGAGAAGCAAGCAGTTCAACTCATTTCTCTGCATTTGAACACAACATTTATACCATCGAGGTCCAACAAAATTACTTAATATATTTTTTCAACAGCTTTGCTTTCCAGGATTTCCTCATGGAATCCAGGACAAAGCTATTGTCCTCATTTTCCTTTCACTCTCCTTTCTAGTAAATAGGGAAGAAGTCTGCAAGTATTTCTTCCCCAGAAGACAAGATCAGGGACCCGTAGTGTGAAATCACTTTTATTTACAAGATGGCGCCCTGCTTCCCATAAAGATGAAAGCAAGAAAGAAGAAGCATCGACAGCTCTCATTTCTTTCTGGCCACCTCGCCCTGTTTTTTTTGGAGCAAAGTAAGATAAGAAAATTATGTACTCACTGATGTGCAGTAAACCTTGGATCTAACCCACTGCCTTAAGGCCTACTGGGGACCATTGACTTCAGCTTTGGGGCTCTCTATATTAATGTGTTTCTTCTTCCTGATCACTAATCACTATTCACTTTTCCTCCTGAGATTCACAATTACATTACACACAGCCATCCTGATTAGGCAAAGCATTTCCAGCTCCCGATTTAATCCGAATGTTTATTAAACTCTTTCTGGGGGAAAGAAAATTAAATTATTTTAGTAAAACTAGACCTTTATTAGTACACCAGTAAGCATGTAATGTTTATTACAGCTTAGAGATTTCAGTAAAAGCCTTTTAACAGAACTCAGTTTGGAGCTGTCCCACAGCAATTTTCTTTGATTCAGTGGTAATTAACAATTAGGCACCTAGATGAACTAGGATGAGCCTTGGTGAGTGACAACTAGACAAACAATAAAGAAATACTGATGAGGGGACAACTGACTTGTAAGGACTAACTCCAAATCAGCCGTAACAATAGCAAAGTGGTTCTTTGGAATATGAATCTGTTTAACAAATCTCTCTGCATTCAATCTATGTGGGGAACAAGATCATAAAGAATCAAACCTTAAAGGGATCTCAGAACTCATCAAAATTGATGATGAGAAAACTGAGGTTGAAAAGTGAAGTGACTAGTTCATCATTAGGAATCTATTAAAGATTAGACCCATAGGTATGCCCGTAAATATTTAACAAGGGGCTCTCCAAAATGAAGGCTGCACTTTTCAATTTAATCTGCATTACTCACATTTTCTAAATCACTTTGCTAAAACTAGAAAATCAACAACAAAATAAATTAAGTCCTAATTTGTAGCATTTGCTGATTTCTGGGCTGAAAATACACAGAAAATCCAATGAGTTGATTTCAGCACATTTCTGGATTTAGAGATGATTTGAATAAATGTCTTTAAAACAATCATAATTATAATAAAAATAGTAATGAAAATCAAAATTGTGAGGGTATAGAATGAAGCACTTATTATCTTCATCATCCTTTTTTGCTACTGGAGTTTTCAAAGAGACGCTTTCATTGAGTCTACAGAAGACAAATTCAAATCCCAATACTTAAGAAATAATAATAATAATTTTATGTACCTGGGCAGTAGTCTGCCAAACATTCAACACAAGAGAATAATAGTAGGATTGATTTTGTCCTTCAACTATTTCTATCTGAACTCTATGGATAAAATAAAAACCAGAAAAAAATAGCAACCACAAGAATAATCATTTTTGTTGTTGCTTTTTTTGACATAGTTCATCACTTGCTGAACTCCCCCCACCACCAGAGTCCTACTAGCTAAACAGTTTTTACCATATCTGACTATCTATGCCCAAATCTACAGCCATAGCCCACTCTAGATAAAATGGCAGCTAGGTAGCTCAGTGGACAGAACAGCGAGTCTGGAGTCAGGGAGACCAGAGTTCAAATCTCAGTCTCACACACTTTATATCTGTGTGATCCTGGATAAGTAATTTAATTTCCACCTCAATTTCCTCACCTGGAAAAGGCAGATAATAATAGCCTTTGCTTTCCAGGGTTGTTGAGATTATAAAATGAAAAAAAAAATGTTAAATTTCCTAACAGAGCAACTGACATATAGTAGATATTCAATAAATGTTTATTCTCTTTTCCCTTCCCTCTCCCTACTTTTCTGTAGAAAAGAAGGAAGTGTGCTTTATTCCCCCAGTCATTGCATTGGTGTGAATCTTAATGCCTTTCATGGGTTTTTTCTCCCTATTATTATTATTATTATTATTATTAGTCATCATGTATAATCTCTATTTTCTCATTTCAAACTGCATTAGTTCATACATTTTCTTAAATTTATCTCATCATTTCTTACCATATAATAGTACATTTTTTGTAAAAGATCTTTTACATTTACATATTACATTGTGTTGAGTATTTCCTAATTTATGAGTCTATTTTTAAGTATTATTTATTGTTTTGATTTCTAGTAGCACAAAAATTCTACTATTCCTATCATATGATGTTTTTCCCCCTATCTGTCACCTCTTTAAAGAATTAGGATCTAAGCTTTTGAAGGCAGCCAAATGTGTTTTTGGGGTTTTATTTTTCTGTATCTCCTTGTAGAAACTTAATACATGCCTATTGATAATGATTTATCCAACAGAAGATAACTATTTAAAAATTATTTAAACAGGATAGATGCTTATATATATTTTATGAGCTAAGAGCTCATTTGGAATTCTGTACTCTACTTTCCCTTATTAAATACTAACAGAGTCAGAACAAAACACATGTGAGCAAAAGCCCCATCACAAAATTGTGGTCTTTACTCAGAAGCTAAGACTTTCCCTTAATCGAGAGGCTAAACAACACACAGCTGAGTAAGGCAGAATTTCCTTCCATATTAGCCCTAAACCAATTCACTAAATTCATAATGGTAGACATTGGTGGGAACAGCTAAGACTATAAAGTGTAATCACTGGAGAATGTGTGACACATTGCATAAAGTTCTAGAATCCATAATCTGGCAGGTGAATAAATGCTGTAATTATAGCCGGCTTCTGATGGCTGCTCCAAAAGCCACTACGATTCTGAGGCAGGGTCCTTGACTTGGGCGATAGTGGGATCTGTGAATACTTTCTATGGATTTATGGTGAGTTGGTGTGATGTGGTAGATCGAATATAAGGCTAGAAGTCCAGAACAGAACCATAGATTTAAATCTAAAAGGGTCCAGAGAGGTCTTCTAGTCCAATCCCTCCCCTCCCTTTTTTTTTTTCCTTTTCCTTTCTTTTTAACATTTAAGGAAATATATTAAGTGCCTTGCCTTGTGCCATTTTATCAGTAAATCAGATTTGAATCCCTGTCCTGGTACACCAGACCCAAAGATCTTTCCACTGTAACAACCATCTCCTGGACTAAAGTTATATAGTAGTAATATTCATCTACTAAACTGGATTCAAATAAATTCTCTGACAATAACTTGCTATTTGATCACGGTTAAGTTGTTTTGCTTCTCTCAATTTCTAGTAACTTTCAAAGGCTCATTGTAAATCATATGCTCTGTTTTCAGAATTATTCCTGCTTTTCTTAAATTTTTTAAAAAAAAGGAGGCAACTAGGTAACTCAGTTGATTAAGAGCAAGACTCAGAGATATGGGGTCAAATCTGGCCTCAGACACATCCTAGCTGTGTGCCCCTGGGCAAGTCACTTAACCTCCATTGCCCAGCCCTTACCTCTGCTCTGCCTTGGAACCAATACATATTAATGATTCTAAGAGGGAAGGTCAAGGTTTATAAATAAATAAATAAACAAATGAAAATACCACAATAAAAAACATGGCAGTCTGAATGCAGATTGAAGTTTATCATTCTCCTTTGTTTTCCTTCATGAATTTTTCTATACTGTAAATTATATGTCTTCATTCACAATATAATGAGCATGGAGATATGTATGGTATGATAATTCTACAACCTATATCATAATACCTGTCATCTTGGGGGAAGGGAAGAAGTGAACATGAATTTCAAAATGTCAGAAAATGATTATTGAAAACCTAATTGACAATAATGTAAAAAAATAATTTTTATTAAAAAAACTAAAGAACTTTTAGAGGATGAAATTATTTTTTATTTGTTTCTTTTTCCTTTAAAGAATATTGTCCACAAATGAGCTATGTAAAGCACATATTCTTCTATAGAACATGATGCTAAGACTCTTTTTATAACTAAATAGATGGCAGAGAGAAGTTGGTAGTCATATTTGAAATTTAAAATATACATCATACAATCTTTAACTTTGCCTTGAAACATTGTAATTAAATCCATTTTCATCCACAAAAAGCCCATTAAGTTAGAAAAGTTAAAGGAGCAGGAAAATCAATAAGCCAATAACAAATCAACACAGCTAATGGATTTCCAATTGTGATACATTACATCAATTTAATATACATTGCATCAGTTAGTTACTTTTCAAGATGGAAAACCAGTAGGCATTTTTAATTGATTTTAATTTCATGAAATGCTTTTAGTTTTCATTCTACAAAACAAACTGATCCTGGACCAAAACTTCTTTTACCTTGCCACATCAAACTACTAGTTAATTTCTCTCATATGAGAGAAATCTTAAAAACCCAACTTCTCTGAAATAATTTTTTTTCATTTTTTTAAAACCCTTAACTTCTGTGTAGTGGCTCCAACGCAAAAGAGTGGTAAGGGTAGGCAATGGGGGTAAAGTGACTTGCCCAGGGTCACACAGCTGGGAAGTGTCTGAGGCCAGATTTGAACCCAGGACCTCCCGTCTCTAGGCCTGACTCTCAACTGAGCTCCCACAGAGCTACCCAGCTGCCCTCTTTTTTCATTTTTAATGGACAGAGAATTCCACATGATTCCAAACAGTATGTCAAGATTTGTTTGGAAGATCTCTATAATGTGATTCATTTCTACAGTGAAAACATAGGCAAAGACTTAAATAAAGTCTGGTAATTAAAGTAATAACACTGAGGATTTCAGGACGATGACACTCTGGAGTGCTCCTCTTACCCAGGTCAGTCAATCAGAAACTTTTATTTTGCACCAACTATGTGTCAATCATTGTGTTAGAGCTAGAGAATTTAAAAAATCTTACCTTCAATGTGTTCACAATTTAATGGGGGAGAAAACCAGCAATTGTATATGTATGAATAATCTATATTAGGATAAATATAAATTCATCAACAAAAGAAGAGAGAAGAGGACAATGAAATAAAATTTTAAATGCACAGAAGAGAACCAAAGGAAGGCTGAAAGAAAATACTTTATCTGATAGAGAATAAAAACAGATGTTTATTTTGTATGTAAAGTTTTATCTTTCTTTCTGAATCATATATCACCCTAGCTAAGAGATCTAAATCTTATGAATGAATTAAACCTTAGATTCAATGTGGAAATGTATACTTCACTCAGAAAATGTGTAAGAGTTTTGAAAAAAAAAAGCTTATTAATAAGGATGTGCCACTGTGGAGAAACCCCAGTTTTATCCTTCACTAGGAAAGTACAAATAAAAAGTAAGTATAAGCAACCATATAAGAAAGGGCTCTTTTTAAAAAGTTAACAAATTTCTCCACAACAGATTATGGGGCTGTTTATATTCTCAGTTTTCCAATTTTTTTAGAAATAAGGTTACATCTTCCCAATATATTGTCCAAGAGAGGACCTTTTCTCAGATCACAGGAAAAAGCTTATTTCTTATTTTAGAAAATGTCTCCTCTAGAATGTGAAACATCTCATCACAAAAACAACTGATCTGGAAAATAGATCAAGGGGAGACAACATAAGAATAGTTGGACTCCTGGAAAGTTATGATTAAAAAAAGAATTCAGACACCACACTACAAAAAATAATCAAGGAAAACTGCCCAGAAATTCTTTTAATAGAAATTGAAAAAAAAAACACCAATCACCACCTCAAAGAGTATAAAACATGAAATAAACAGAAATGTCATTGCTAAATTTTATAGCTCCCAAGTTAAGGAGAAAATGCTCCAAGCAACAAGAAAAAATGGAAATATTGTGGAACTATTACCAGAGTAACACAAGACTTAGCTACAATATTAAAAAAATGAAGGACATGAAAGATAGGATTTCATAGAGCAAAAGAACTGAATTTATAACCAAGAACAAAATATACAAAAAAGATAATCATAATTATAAAATGTAGAAAATGAATATTTAATGAATTAAAGGAGTTTCAATTATTCCTGGGGAAAAACCCAGAACAGCAAAAATTTTAACTACAAGGAACATACAAAGGCAATAAAAGGCTAATCATAAGCAACCCAAAAAGCCAAAGTGTTTGCTTCCAGTTTGGGAAAATGTAATATCTGACTCTTGGAAATAGCATCATTTCCTGGACTTTTTGAAAGCGTGTATATGGATGGAAGACTTGTGGTGGAAATGAATATATTGGAATGAGTCAAAATGGTTGTGGAATTAATCAGAAGGACTCAGGTGTAAAGGCTCTCTCACATAAAAGAGGAATGAGTGGAGGAACTGAAACAGAGAAGGGGAAGAGGCGTGGAGGACTGGTAGTTCTAGAATATTATTCCCATCAAACCCGGGATAACACAATTATAAAGGTAAAAATCTTCTTAATGTATAGAGAAATAGAAGGAAAGGGTTATGGACTAATGAAGGTCCTGGAAGTCCCCTTAGGGTACTGAGGGAATAAGAGAAAGAAGGGTGGGTTAAGAGGAAGGAGTACAAGGGAAGAATACCTAGAGGGGAGTACATATATCAAGAGGTAGGGGGTTAAATTGAGGTGTGGGACTCAGAACAAAATAGAGAAAGGATTTTTAGAAATTAACTCATTAAGAAGTAGGAGGGGGGAGTTGTAGGAACAAGAAAGGGATTTCTTTCAAATTTCTTTTCAAATTTCAAAATAAATTGGACATCTGAGGAGGGATACAGCAGAAAGAAAGAAAGAAGGTGATGAACAGTGAGGAGGAAAAGATTAGATGGAAATGCACAGCTAATAACTATGACATTGAGTATAAATGTTATGAATTCAATCTATGGAGGGAAAATGGATTACAGAAAGGATAAAAAGTCAGGACATGACAATGTGTTGTTAACAAGAAACACACTGAAAATGAGAGACCCAAATAAAGTGAATATGATGGGCTGGCACAAAATATGCTATGCTTCAGATAATCCAGAGAAAGCAGGGATGTGTAGTCTTGATCTCTGACAGAATTGAGACTAACATGGATATAATTAGAAGGGAAAAACAGGGTAAATGTATTTTATTCAAGCTTGCTATCAATAATGAATCATCAGTATTGAACTTGTATGCACCAAGTATGCACATCCAGATTTTTAAAGGAAAACTAAATGAGATTCAGATAGAAATAGGTAACAAAGCGATAAAAGCAAGAGACTAATATTCCCTTCTGAGAACTAGTTAAGACTAACAAATAAAGAAAGAAAGAAAGAAAGAAAGAAAGAAAGAAAGAAAGAAAGAAAGAAAGAAAGAAAGAAAGAAAGAAAGAAAGAAAGAAAGAAAG
>NW_025373661.1:0-6351 GCF_016433145.1 Gracilinanus agilis
TATATACACACATACACATATATACATACTGTGTCAAAGAATATTTGGAAGAGAGTAAGGAATAAGAAGACTGGAAAGGTAGGAGTATTGGTTTATGAAGGACTTCAAATGCTAAACAGCATTTTGTATTTGATCCTGGAGGTAGTTGTGAGTTTCTGAAGTTTGAGTAGCGGTGGTGACATGGTCAGATCACTTAGTGACTGAATGGAAAATGGTGAGATACTTCATAGAGGCAGAGCCATTCACAAGCTATTGCAATAGTTCAAGTATTAGTTGATGAAGGACTACAGCAGGATGGTAGTAGTATTAGAAGAGAGAAGGGGGCATATTTGAGAGATATTGCAAAGATGAAATGGACAGGTCTTGCCAATAGGTTAGATATAGGTGGTAAAGAGATGTAATAGGTGAGTCATCATCATACTTGATCATGCCTGTTCGTCTATATTCAGTGTGTTTTTTAAGTACTATAACAAAGCTTTCTCTTTTTAAGTTGATTCTGAATGGCTTTTACATTAAACAACAGCAGCAAAAAATCTTAAACCTATTTGCTTCAGTTTCTTCATCTATAAAATGAACTGGAGAAAGAAATAATCATATACTCCTGAATACTTGCCAAGAAAACCTCAAATGAGGTCATGAACAATCACAGATGACAGAAAATGACTAAAGATCAGTAACTAACAAAACCTGAGATATATTCTTTAAAATATGAAGCATTTTAATGAGTTTCATCAAATCCGTCCTAACAAGTGATTACTCACTGAAAGCAGCGCTTTCTTAGAAAACCGAACACACAGCTACATTTGATCTAAGGAAATTCAATAATGATTCCACACTTATGAAATGAGTCTCAAACTTTTACAGAACCTGGTTGTGAGATGATGCTGTTCAGTCCTTAAACTATAGGAGATTGGTAGGCTGTTTTAGAAAACTTGGTGGACACAGAGCTTCTCTGTTAACAGGAAAATATTTGTCTGCCCCACTGTTGCCTTGAGGTTACTTTCTGGTTCTTCCCATCACCTTGAAGGTGATTCCAGTCTATGCTGGAATGTTCTGCTTATCCTACCTTGGATTCTGGCTTATAATTTGGCTTTTCCCTTTTAACTGCTTGGTACATAAGCTTCCTTCTTCCACCACCACCAGAACTATGATTTGCTTTTTTATCAAAATAGTATCAAGCATCAGGCTTCATAGGTAAAGTTCATGACTCCCTTTGCTGGATTTTCCTGACCCTGTCAGGATGACCCATTGGCCCTTCTTCATGCAGCATTGATTTCTGTGTAATTCAGTAAGATAATTTCAACATTATCTTCAATAGGGTAAGAAAACATTCAGAAATACATCTGGGCTTTATTCTAGAATCAGAACACAATTGTTCCTCATCATATATCTCCTTAGCCCTTTTAACAAAGCACTTTTTATATATCACCTCACAACAGTCTTATAGAGTGGATGTTATTATTATCTTTATTTAATAGTTGAAAAAACTGAAGTTTCCAGAAAGTTTAGATCAACAACAACAATAGTGGTTTAGTCTTTACAAAGCACCTACTATGTGTTTGGCACCATGCTAAGCACTTCACAAATATTGTCTTATTTGAGCTTCATACTGGATACTTCATACTTCATACTGGGAGGTATTTATTATTATAATCACCATTATCAAGATGGAGAAATTGAGTCCAAGATTGAAAGTAATTTTCTTATGGTCACTCAGAGAGTAAGTGTTTGAGGCCAGATCTGAACTCAAGTCCTCCTGATTCCATGTCCACTGGTTTCTCCACTGTGATACTTTGATCTTTATATGACTTTCCCCATGTTCACACAAATAGTCTAGTAGTAGAGGAAGGATTTCAATTTCTAAGTCTAGAAATCTTCCCACTTCTCACCACCACCTTCCATAATGGGAATGTTTGATTCAATAATTTTGACTCCTTTCCTTGGACTGGTTTATTTTCTGGACCCATTCTTGGTGACTTTTCCTTCATTTCCACCCTCGTTGCATCTGTACAAATACAAGTCTGGCACCTTCAGAGAATAAATTGCTTTTGAAGGCAAGAGGTGACATGTTGGTAACAGCTGGATCTTGTGATCCACCAGATGCCTTATTTGTTACCTTTTTAGCAGTGCCAGGAGAGACTATGTAGGGATGGTGACTATTCCTGCCAGCTGCTCCTCACTCCAGATGGTTAAGCTAGAGGAGAATCATGCCCAGTATCATTATCCAAAAGTCATTTCTTTGTCGTAACATAATAAAACCTCACTAATTGGACTAACTCAGAGAAGGCCAGTTGGGATCAGTAATCTGAAGTATAGAGTATTTTTAATGAAATATTTTACAGCTTTGAAGTACATGCATGCACTCAAGCTGCTAACAGATCCTTCCTGTGTCAAGGTCCTGCCTTCCCTACCTTAAGTAACTGAGCTGACCCAGTTGTAATTAATCCCATCCACTTCCCTTCAAAAGTTGCTAACAGACTTTTCCTTTAAATGGGATAAAGAATATTTACTGTTATTTTTAAAAGACAGTACAGAGAAATGCCAGACAAAGCAATTGCTAGATAAAACGGAATGAGGAAGAAATGTCAAATAAGAAGAGAAAAAATGGGCCCATGACTCATTTTGATCATCAAATTTTTATTTGAAATATGTGCTTTTAAAGGTTTGTTTGGGCCTTTGTGGGGAGTATATGTTGCAAAAACACAAAATACATAATTTTAAAAAATTAAGAGCAAAACACTACTACCAAAAATATGGCAAAAATATGTTTTAAAAAGTCATAGAGACACATACTCAGGTCTGACTAGATAGTGTCAGAAGACAATCGTAGGATCATAGTTCTGGATTTGAGAGGGTCTTCATAAATCCTTTAGTTCATACCTCCCATTTCAAAGATAA
Source organism: Gracilinanus agilis (assembly GCF_016433145.1). Lineage (NCBI taxonomy): Eukaryota > Metazoa > Chordata > Mammalia > Didelphimorphia > Didelphidae > Gracilinanus > Gracilinanus agilis. The sequence continues at coordinate 2,899 of NW_025373661.1, forward strand.
ATTAATTGAGGTCTATACAGGTTAACCAAAGTATTAGATTAAGAGTTTTTAAATCAAAGGCTACAGATTTCCAGAGAGATTCAGTAAGGAAGATACAAATTGAGAACATCTGATGATGTCTTATTAATCGTGATAGGAAAGAAAAGAAAGAGGCAAGAAATCACTAGCTGTTGAATTTCTTGAGAAAAACTCTATAGATAATAGTGGAGGATGGTAACAGATTACATTCAAAGCATTGTGAAAAGTATATTAATTTCAGATCAGATGGTACCTAGGTAAGTATTGCCAGATAATCTGGCAGCCAGGTAAGAGGGAAAAGTCTACAAAGAAGCTTGAACAACTAGAGCAGTGTACTACATATATGTGTGTGTATATGTATATAAATAAAATATATATGTATATATAATATTATGTTGAATGCATTATATATAAATATATTATATTAATCACATATATTAAAAGTCTGTTTTTGGAGTTTCTTGTACACAAGCAGTAGTTTTTATACTAGTTTGAATCCAGTGATAGACTCAAGAATTTCTTTTTTCATAAGCATGGAAGGCAAATGACCTACAGAGATTTCATTGTTAATATTTCTTGCCAAGTAGCAACTGTATATGCAAAAAATGTGTGTGTGGCTCCGTTTCCTAGAGTAGAAGCATTTTTCTAATTTGGCTGAAAATAATCCTTAAGAGTAAAACAAAGAATTCAGAACATAATAGGACAGGATGAGATCAAGCCCATGTCAGGGTGTTAGAGAAGAAGGGAAATCCATGATACAAACACTTAACTTTTGGAACTTTTCTTTGAGGCTCTTTTGCAAAAAAAAAAACTGTGCTGAACTTGGAGAAAAAATGTTAATTATTATTGTATTTTGACAAGTCCCTCTGGAGAACATTCCAAACCCTATCTAAGCATATTAGATTTATGTGGAGGTAATATTGATTGAAATATTCAATGAACATGGAAAAGGTCCTAGTGAAAAATTAGGTTGATTCTAATCTCTGATGTCTTGTTTGCAAATTAGGTTCTCTGAATAGTGGGACCAATAGAGTAGAGTGAACCTTTGTGTTTCTGGAAGGGAATGGCTACCTTGCCTGAGTTTCTTGGGAAGTTGCTATAGTTATGTCAGTGTGTCCACCCACTGTCTCCTCTTGAGGATTGACCCAACGGAAGTAAGCAATGGGTTCAATGTTATGAAACTAGGATCTGGTTCAAATCTTCCCTGATACTATCTCTGTGAGCTTGGGCAAATCTCTTAACCATCTTGGGCCTCAGTTTATTCAGTTTTCTTTAAAATGAAGATATTAGATTTGATGGCCTTTAAGATCGCTTATACCTTTAAGTCTGTATTCTTTCTCGTAGGAATCTAGTGTGCTATGACCATTCCTGATAGGTCTGTTATTCAAGCAATGAACATTTTTTAAGAATCTACTATGTTTCAGGAATTGCTCTTAAGAAGCTCTCAGTATTCTGTGGAAGGGGAGTTAATCAGAGAATTCCATATTGTATTTCTAAATGATTGTTGTTAGTTCACAGATTGAGAACATAATTGGACCTTAGAGGTCATCTAGGATCCATTATTTTACAGATGAAATAAAATTAAGTTCCAGAAAGAGTAAATGATTTATCTAATATCACACAGATAGTAGTAGTAAGTAGCAAAGGCAGATATTAAAAACAAGTTGGCTAACTAGTCCTCCAGCCCCTCTTATTTGTGGAATTCTGTCAGGATTGTTTTATCAGCCCAGGTTAAGCTTTGTGAGCCATAGTAACAGTAATCAGGCAGCTACCAATATTCCGTGGAATGATGATGAGGATCTATCTGGAATCTACCAAGAAAGAAGATGCATTGATTTTCTTCTTAGCCCAAACAAAGAGAGATATTTTTTAAGAACCTTTTTTTTCCTGCCTTTTACATTCATTTCTAACTTCAGTTCTTTCTGAGCTTTAGCATTTCTGACATTCTTATAGGATCATGCTATTTTGTATTCACCCTCTGTTAGCTGTTCTTGTATCCATCTTCTGTGTATGTCTTAAAAAAATCATGGTAGGGAGACAGAAAGACAGGCACACTAATGCACTGCTGCTGGAAGCTATAAATCGGTCCATCCATTCTGGAAAGCAAATTGAAATTATACTAAGAAAGTGACTAAAATGTCTATTCCTTTTGATCCACTGCTGGACACTTTATAAATCTGGGAGGTCAAAACCAGAAAGCTATTATTTATATTACCTTTTTTCAAATGGATTTTTTTTGGAAGCAGAAGTGGAAATAAAATAGGTGTTCATTGGTTGGAGAAATGCTAACAAATTGTTATGCATGAGTTTAATGGAATATTGTTTTATAAGAGGATAAATATGAAGAGTTCAGAGAAGTGTAGAAAGATATATGAACTGATATAGATTGAAATAAGCAGGAAAACAATATACATAATGACTAAGATAATGCAGATGTAAAAAATTTGAATATTAATTAAAACTGAATTTGACCCTGTAAATGATGAGAAAAAATTCACCTATTTACCTTCCTTGCCAGGTGAGGAAACTGTGGTTGCAGAATAATGCATATTCTCTAAGACTCATTTGATAAATTTATTACTTTTCTTGAGCTGTTTTTTCTTTCATTTTTCTTTTTGTTTTACAGGAGATGACTGATTGGGGGAAGGAATAAGGATATATTCAGTTATGAAGGTAGTATAAAAAAGGTACCAACAAAGTGAAATGTAAAAGTAAAAATGTATGACAAAAGAAATTTTATGCTTTTACTAATATTTTATAAACAAATAAAAATAGCTCTTCCAAGGGTGGAGCCGAGATGGCAGAGTAATCCTCAGCAGCTCTGTGTCACCATGAGAATCCTCTCTGACCAATGATTAAAATATCACCATAAAGCAAAATCAGTAGTGAAAGAACCAACAAGAAGACAGAGTGAAACAACTTTCAAGAAAAGAAAAACCCAATAGGTAGGCAATGAACATCTGGAGCACTGAGGTGAAAGGAGAGCAGCCTGAAGCTGTAGCAAGGAGGAAGAGTAAGCCAAAAGTGAGTCACACATTCACACCGCACATCTGTTGTACAAGGTTTGGAAACCTATGCCCAAGCCAACATCCAGATCCTGAGACCCTGCCTGAGCAAACAGAGGTATGAGTCAACTAATGCCCCTTGAAATTTCAAATCTGTGGAGAAGTCTGGAGCACTAGACCTGAGAATTCTAGGCTGGGCTTGGAACAAGGATTTAATTCGCACTTCAGGGTGGATGATAGTACTAAGAACTAAGTGCTGATCTTTTTGCCTAAAGCTCATGGGAGCTCCAAGACAGAATAATAAAGGATGTGTCTGATTGGATCAACTACACAATGAGATAAAAAACTTGAGACTAAGCAGAGAAAAAAGGAAGGAAGGAAGGAAGGAAGAAAGAAAGAAAGAAAGAAACAAACAAACAAACAAACAAAC
>NW_025373662.1:0-2317 GCF_016433145.1 Gracilinanus agilis
TATATAAAAATATATAATAGGTATGATAAAAGACAGCTCGGTGGCTCAGTGGATAGAGTGCTAGACCTAGAAAAGGGAGGTCTTGGGTTCAAATTTGATGTTGGACACCTCCTAACTGTGTGACCCTGTGTGATGTAGGCAAGTCATTTGATCCCAGTTTCCTACCCTTTATTCTTCTGCCTTGGAACTGATAATTAGTATCAATTCTAAGATGGAAGGTAAGGGTTTGAAAAAAAAAGGGTGATAAAGATAAAATGTTATCAAGAGAGAGACAGTGTAACAGATAGAGTGATTAACCTGAAACAAGGAATTTGTTCAGTTGTTTCAACCATGTCTGTCTGACTCTCTGTCACCTCATTTAAGTTTGTTTCATTTTTTTGGCAAAGACACTGGCCTGATTTGCCATTTCCTTCTCTAGAAATCAGGAAGACCTGAGTTTCAATCCTGTCTCAGATATTGACTAGTAATGTGAAATTAGACCAGTTACTTAACTTAGATGGGTCTCAGTTTCCTTTTCTGTAAAATGCAGGGGTTTAACTAGATCAGTGGTTCCCAAACTTTTTTGGCCTACCACCCCCTTTCCAGAAAAAATATTACTTAGCCCCCCTGTCACATACTATCACTGCCCTCTTACAGTTATATGTGGCCATCACCGCCTCCCTGGATCTCTGCAGCACCCACCAGGGGGCGGTGGCGCCCACTTTGGGAATCACTGGAGATGGTCTCTATTGTCCCTTTCAGCTCTAAATTTGTGATACTGGGAATATGAGAAATGAGAGGACTAGTGGAAGAAGTTTGTGAAGGAAAGGGATGGAGGGAGGCTATGACAAGCAAATAGATTATAGATACAGGAAGGACTTAGAAGCCAAGCTATCCTAACTCCTCCTTTTCCAGGGAAGAAAAACTGAAACTTGAGGTGTTTATGGGATTTGATAGTAGGAATGGGGGGGCACACCAGGCAAAAGGCACAGCCTGAACAAAGGTGCAGAAAGAGGATATTTGAGGTTCTGTTCAGGAGACAATGAATAGGGTAAATTGACAAGAGCAGAGAGATTGGGTAGGACAGCATGGATGTGGGGGCATGATGTTGGAGAGATAACAGATTTGGATAAAACATTTCCTAACGAGAGCTACCCACAAGTGAAATGAGCTGTCTCAGGAGACTGAACTCCTCGTGCCCTTGAGTCCATCAAGCAAAGATCTAATAACCATTTGTCAGGGATGTCATGAAGGAGATTCCTGGTTAAGTACAGGTTGGTCTAGGTGGTACCCTGAGGTCCCTTCAAAGTGAAAGACTCATTCTGACTGGCGCAGAGAGAGAAGGCTGGAAAGGCAGGTTTGGGAAGGGGTATGAGAAGCCACAAGTACGGGAAGGATGGGCTCCTCTTCTTCTATCCCCTTCCTCTCGCCTTCGCCAAGCCACCTCTTGGAGTGAATCTTTCCTGTCCATCAGCAGACAGCTAGGAGCCAGAAGTCCATTGAAAGGAGGAACTGAGCTGAGGACAAGCTGCTGAGAGGAGCAGAAAAATTGTTCCTTCGAGGACTTTATAGATTTTTTTTGGCATGTAAAAGCATTCCTAGTCCTTCTATAGGGTGGGGGCAGGGACCCAAACAGATAAAAATACCTTCGCCTCCACCAAGGCTCTTTCTCCTTTTTCATAATTCAAGAGTCTGTCAATCATCATCACTGGAGATAGTAAAATGGGCCTGCCTGAGCCTGGATTGGCTCACAGGGTGTTGGGTGATGGTGGCTGGGGAAGGGAGGCAAGTGCCCTAGGTTGGAAGGACATGCCGGAAAGTAGCCAAAAGGTATTTTTGATGTTACTTTAAGCAGGTAGGGTAGGCAGGTGAGAAGCCCTGCCAAAGCAAACAGTACTGGGGAAGTGTCAATACTGAGTCACTAGGGGATGAGGCCCTGTGTGAAGTAGCTTTGCAGTTTAGCCTCTTAGGTGCAAATAGTGCATTAGGGAGGAGTCAGACTTGGGCAAAAAGTCTATGCTTTTACTGTCAGTCCACACCCTATAACCCCAAAGCTCTCTGGCTTTTCCCTAAATAAGGCCCTGAACAGACATTGTGGGGAGGACTTAGAACATCAAAACTAGGTCTCCTCTTCCATTCCTTTCCATTTCAGGAAAGCAGAAAGGCCCAGCCTAAACTATCTCAAATAGGGAAGAGGAGTCCATGAAGGTTCAACTTGTGACTTTCCTTCCTTCCTCCCTCCCTCCCTCCTTCCCATCCCTTCCCCTTCCTTCCTTCCCTCCTTCTCCTCCCCTCCTTCCCTCCCTTCCTCTCTCTTTCTCTCTTTTTCTTCCTTCCT
>NW_025373663.1:0-1369 GCF_016433145.1 Gracilinanus agilis
TATATATATATACTAAAGGATGAGCTCTATAGGATGTCCATTTAGCTATATTAAAAACTGAATAATAAACATTCTTCATTCACTTGACTTTTCTTGTGTGTATGACTAAGCTAAGTTTTTTACAGTGGTTGTGAGTCCTGTCCAGTGGTCTCTGCAATATTTTGTGACTTGTTGCAAGTGATAAAAATGTCACCCACATACAGAAGTATTTTTTGGTCTGTAGATAATTCCTCTTCAAGTTGACTTTGTACTTTCTTCTGCATGACAGTTATGATCTTTTAGTAAACTTACACCTCCCTTTTTTTAATGCCTCACTTGATATTTTTTTAAACCCTTACCATCTTAGAATCAATAATAAGTATTGGTTCCAAGGCAGAAGAATAGTAAAGACTAGGCAATTAGGATTAGGTGATTTGCCCAGGGCACCCAACTAGAAATTGTCTGAGTCCACTGAACCACCTAGCTGTCTCTCCTCACATGATATTAATGAACAAAAGATTATATGGTTATCTACGTTGTTATATCCTTCAAAGAATCCTATCCAATTCTGACACATGCATAGGAGACATTTTGTTAGAAAAGAGCCTTTAAGGTACCCTTTTGCTTTTTTGATTCAAATTTTTTGAGTCAATATATAGTAAGCACAGTGGAATTTTACATTCTTCAATTCTTTTCAATTCAATGGGTAAGATATGCTATACTGTAGCATATTTTCTTGTGAAATTTACTGATTCCTCCCAAATAATACCCTTACCAAGGATCCTCATTGTGTATATTCTCATGAAAAAATTGTATTTAAATGAAAAAGTAGCCTTATAGAAAAATTTGATTTTCTTTTGTTCACTTTTCAGTTTCATCATTAGATGTCCTCTGGATATCTTTCTTTAGTTAGGTTTCTCATCAAACTTTAATTTGATTTTATATTGCACTGCTTCTCTCTGTACTATGAAGTGATATTATTGCTCATAATTTTCCACCTCCTTTAATAAGATTTTTAATCATTTATTAATATTCATTTTTAACATAGTTACATGATTTATGCTCCTACTTTCCCCTTCATCCCCTCCACTCCTCCTACCCATGGCTGATGCACAATTCCACTGGTTTTAACATGTGTCATTGATCAAGACCTATTTCTAAATTGTTGTTAGTTGCATTGGTGTGGTATTTTGGAGTCTACATCCCCAATCATGTCCACCTCAACCCATGCGTTCAAGCAATTGTTTTTCTTATATGTTTCCTCTCCTGCAATTCTTCCTCTGAATGTGGGTAGCGTTCTTTACCATAAATACCTCAGAATTGTCCTGTGTCATTGCATTGTTGCTGGTACAGAAGTCCATTACATTCGATTTTACCATAGTATATCAGT
>NW_025373664.1:0-4607 GCF_016433145.1 Gracilinanus agilis
TCTCTCTCTCTCTCTCTCTCTTTCTCTCTCTCTCAATATAACTGACTTCTTTTGACAGCCCATGTATTTTATTTTATGCATTAAATATATTATTCTTTAATAATAATAAAGATAGTAATTTTTAATAAGAGAAGGGGTCCATAGGTTTCAGCTGACTGCCAAAGGGGCCCATGACAAAAAGAAAAAAAAAAAGAGTAAGAACTCCTGGCCTAGATGAAGATGATGCTTACAAGCTCTCCCAGTGTCTTATGAAGTCTCCCTTCACTGCGCATCTTGAAGGGGCATTGATTCCATTAGAACATAGCTGTAGGGGAATGTGGATTGTGAAAATTAAGTTATGTATAATGAGACTTCCATCTACTCTATTAACATGAGTGGCACCTGGAATTCGGCAGATCATATCTTAGTGCATTCATATCTGTAGCTTCTCCTTTATATTTTTTGGTTTTATATATTATATAATGTATAAATATATTTTATTATTTTAGAAATTTTTAAAAGTTATAATTGTTTTTGGAACATTAAGGCAATAATTATTGTATACTATCACATTTATGAGTTTCCAGCAACTTGATGTGGATTGAACTAATAGAAATGTGACTTTAATAGGGAAAATCTCCAGGCAGAGAAGGACAGACAGATAAAACATTTATTAAGTGTTTATCTTATATAAGCTACTTTTTTTAAGTGATGAGGATACAAACAAACCAGTAAGACAGGGAATTATTTTCAAAAGGGAGATGGCACATACAGGGGAGCTGAAAAATGGGAGGAAAAGACATATATCTATACGAGGTGGTTTGAAAATAGCTAGGAAATGAGGGGGAGGCCTGTAATTGGACAAGATAAGGTGAAAACTCACCTATAAAAGCCCAGGATGGTTAAAGGGACAAGGCCCAAGTTTTTGGTGGGATGAAGGTCAGAGTGCAGAAGGTCAAGAAGTGATGTAGAAGTAGGTCTCGATTCAGGATAGCTTTAAAGGCAGAGTCCAAGTAAAGATAAAATGGAAGGGAGGGAGGAAGTGAGGAAAAGAGGAAAAAGAATATAGCATAAGAAGAATAGTTTCATTGATTTCTAGCACATAGTATGTCTGAAATGAAGGGCTCTCTCCAGCTTTGTCTCAGGAAATATACTTGCCTCTGACTTGGAGACTAAGTGGTGTGAGATTCTCCTTAGAAAACAATTTTTTAAGCTAGAATGTCCCCCCATCAAACACAAAAAATCAAATTAAAAAAACCTGGAAACTTAAGAAGTCGCTTCAGTAAAAACGCAATTACATGCAACAAATTATATTAAGCACCTGTTAAGTGCAAGGCATTAAAAGGTTAAAAGAGTTAATGAATGTTTAATGACTTGAGTCCAAGAATAATTTGATTTTTTTGCAGAAGAATTTTTGCATTTTTTAAAGAAAACAAAATAAGAGGATAGCTAAAAATGTGAATATTTGGTGGGATTTGGTTAATGGCTTATAATTACAGCTTAAATCCCCTTCCTTCAAGCACTTGATTTGGAATCAGTGAACCTCAGTTTCAAGGCCACTTACCATCTATGGGACCTTGGGAGACTTTAGGGCTCAGTTTCCTCATTTGTAAAAATGAGAGGATCATACTAGATTACCTTTAAAGTCCTTTTTAGGTCTAACATTGTAAATGAGTAAAATGAGTTCCTAGCAACCACAAAGAATGTGGAATGCCAATGATCTTAAAACTTCTGAAAAGTAGTTTCTGAGAACACTGGGGTCATGGGATTTTGGAGCTGGGAAAGGCCTTAAGATATTATCATTTTATATTGATGGTCCAAGTATTTTTTATCACTGAGGAAATTTGGGGACCAGAGCAGTAAAGTCATTTGCTCAGAGAAGACAGCTCTTTTGGGGGGGGCTGTGGTGGCTGTTAGAGCTGGCTAACAATTCCAGGTCTCTTAGCTGAACATTATACTCTAAATTACCTTGCCTCTCTGCTTCTGAAAAGCCTAATCACCTAAGCTTGGCTCCAAGACTTTACATTTGTTCACTAAGAGTGGGGGGTGTACACTTTGAGTGATTTATCCAAGTATGAAAGATTATCCTGCAGTAGCTTTTGATCACAAATTTGATTTTCCTAGAGAGAAACTGAGGCAAATACCAGTTTTGTTATATAGCTCTTAAGAGGATGGACAAATCCAACAAGAGATTTTCCATCATACTAAATATACTTGGCCAGGCAGAGCAGTAACAGGAATAAAAGAATTCATTTGTTAACCAAACTATGCAGAGGAAGGATTCTGCCGTGACTGATTGTTTATACAGCTTATTAAAAGGAACCCACTCATTTACCCTTGCCCCTCACATAAGTATTTTTGCATAAAAAATTTTCATTTCATAAAATTCAGGCAAATGTCCAGTAAAAAGAAGATCTGAAAAAATCTGTTTCTTATAAACAGTATCTAGGTTCTGCAGTAGGAAGAACTGAGTTATACATTCTCAGGCACAGGTTGCAGTGTGAGATATACACGAATTCCTTGTCTTGGCCATGTCCAAATATATATGCAGACACACACACACACAAATATCATGTACTGGATATACATAATAGATATACACATAATATACAGATACACACATATTATATATTGGGAACCATAATATGTATATATACATATGTATATATACATCTATGTAGAAGCAAATGTTTGGATATGGCCAATGCTTGGCCATACATATTTGTGGAGGGTTTGGTTTTCCTTGCTTCCTTATTGGGAGTAGAGTGGGAAGGCAGAGGGAGGAAGAAGAGTGGACCAACTAAAAAATAAAATATAATCCAATTTTTAAAAAAGTGTATATATATATATATATGTGCCTTAACAAAAATAACAATAATAATAAAAATAAAAATGTTTTACTTGCTTCAAGTGTCCTTTTCCCATCTTCTCCCCATCCTATGTACTTATTAGAATTGAGCTCTTTGAACCCATAGAAGCATGGCTTTCAGGAAGAGGTGACTGCTTAAAGGGAGGAAAGTAGGAGATACTTCTTATTTTCCTGGGATCCTTAACTGCAAATATTACTTTTTTTTTTCTTTTTAAACTCTTACCTTCCATCTTGGAATCAATACTGTGTATTGGCTCCAAGGCAGAAGAGTGGTAAGGGTAGGCAATGGGGGTCAAGTGACTTGCCCAGGGTCACACAGCTGGGAAGTGTCTGAGGCCATATTTGAACCTGGGACCTCCTGTCTCTAGGCCTGACTTTCAATCCACTGAGCCACTCAGCTGCCTCCCCCACCCCCGCCCCCCACACATATTACTTTTAATGAGCAAGCAGATCACAAATGTCAAGCACCCTGGTTGTTTAAAATGGGAGTATCAGTGGGGATGATGATGATGATGATAGCTAGCATTTACATAGTGCCTACTATGTGCTGAGTAATGTGCTAAGCACTACATAAATACCCTTTTTTTAGGTTGGTAGAAACTGAATAAAAAGCTACAGTCCTAATTTGGTTTGGTAAGTTGCTTAGTCACTGTCATGGAAATGAGGTTTCCTAAACAGACCAAGAACATTTTTCTTGTGATTGAAAACGAGAACAGAAATGTACAAAAGCACACCATGGATTGTCTTTCAAGGATCAAAATGTGATATTGATGACTAACCAAACACAATTAGAAAACACTTATGACATTCTGATTTTACCTTATTTCATTTAATTAAGGATATCCCAGGATCAGGATTGAGTAGACAAGAAATCTAAACTGAGTTTGTATAGTGTGTGTGTGTGTGTGTGTGTGTGTGTGTGTGTGTGTGTGTGTACCCATGTGTGCATGCATATATGTGTGCATATGTGTTTTTGCATGTATATGTGCACACAAGCGCCTGCATCTCTAGTAAAGGATGGGTAGGGAATGCAGCACTGATGGGCTTAGTATGATATCTTCATATAAAAGAGAGGATGGGGGAGGATCTGTAGGAATTCATATTAATCACCCATCTTTCACCTCTCAGGACATTTTCACATTACAACCAAGATATTAAATGAATCCAGCCCTTAATGTCTGAGCCCAAATTACAAACCCACCACTGTGCCCATCATTCATCCTGGAGTAGCAAGTGAATGAAAAGCCCAGGGCAGAATCTAGTCTGAAGACTATATTATCTTTCACCCATTGAAGAATGATTAATAGGAGAAATGTCAAATTTATGGCACATCCGCAAAAAGAAATGCTTGATGGGGCACTAGGGTACAGACTTGTCTGGGGAAGGGAATGGTGGAGAAGAGAGGGGGGGAAAAAGGAGAAGCCTTTTGGGATGGCAGGCGAGATCTGGGCTTTCCTGGGCTTACTCAGACATTGATGACTTAGTAGTACCTGGTAAGTGTAAAGGTGACCAGAATTATCTAATAATGAATCCCAAGTCTCCTGTTTTGATCCATTAGTCTTCTCATTTACTCAATAAATATATTGTGTGCAGAATGTGTATGGCTCTGAGTTAGAGACTGGGAAAGAGGCAAAGTTTGACTTCTACTTGGTCCCTGTCTTTGTGAAAGAGTCAAAGAGGGAAATTCTCTCTCTCTCTCTCTCTCTCTCTCTCTCTCTCTCTCTCTCTCTCTCTCTCTCTCTCTCTCTCTCTCTCTCTT
>NW_025373665.1:0-10011 GCF_016433145.1 Gracilinanus agilis
ATATTATACTCTATTTAAATTATATTTATATGAACATAATATAAATATAATATAAATATGTTTATATGAACACAATATAAACATATTTATATTAAAATAATATAAATATATTATAAACAAATATTATTTATTATTTAGTTACCATAAATATTTAATTAATAATTAATGAATTAAATTTATTAAATTATTAAACAAAATTAGGGAAAAATAAAGACAGATCAATTAATGCTATCCCTAAGTAGAAGGGGTTGCCCAGGAAGGTTGTGGGCATCCCTTCATTGGAGGGCTTTTGGTCAGAGGCTGCTTTAATACTATTCTAGAAAATTACAGAGGACATTCTGGTTTCGGGTATCCATTGAAATTAATGGCCCCTGAGACCCCTTTTGATACTGAGACTTCCTGACAGCACGGTATTTCTCAGAGTCCTAGATTTGTATCTGAGCATCTCAGAAATAGTCATGGCTGTCCCTCTTGTGCTATAAGATAAGACAAATGATGCAAGAATTCTTCCTCTTCCTGACTCCTGCTCCATTTCAGAGCCTGACCACCTCATTGCAATGGTCTTCTAATTTGTCTCTCTGCCTCAAGTCTCTCTCCCCTCTCCTATCCATCTACCTAACGGCTACTAAAGACATTTCCCCAAAGTATAGATCTGATCACACCACTTCCCTGTCTAATAAAGGCTAGTGGCTCCTTGTTGTATCTAGTAAAAATATAAATGGTTCTCTTTGGCTTTAAAAGCTTTTCACAAGCTGGCCTTAACCTATCTTTCCAAACTTGTCACATATTACTTATCTATTACTCCCTTTTCTGTACTCTACAGCTCATCCAAACTTGTCTTCTTTCTGTTCATTACACACAGCATCCCATCTTTCACATCTCCATGCTCTTTGCACAGCCCTTATCCTATGCCTATAGGGAACCACCTCCTCACCTTCACGTTACACCTTCAAGAGGATGCTCAAGAAATTAGCATCCACTTGGGGATGCGCCCAACTGCTAATGCCTTCCTTTATCAACCACCTGTATTTGAGTTTGATATACTAATTTAAATAGATTTTATATATTCTGGCATCTACATTGTATGTTACTTGATCAAGGTTAAATTCCTTGAGAATAGGATTTTAAAATATTTTGTCCCCCCCCCCCAACTGCTAATGCATCAACCATCTTATATCTAAATTTCACAAATTCATTTGCATTAATTGTTTTTATATTGATTTTGCATCTATGTCTATATCTACACATCATCTTCCTTGAAAGATTAAAAGCCCCTTGAGAGTAAAGATTTCTTTCATTCTTGATGGTTGCATCTTTGAGGCCAAGAACATGGTAGATGTTACTCATTGAATTAAAATTATTTTTGAATTTTAAAATGGAGAGACCAATTATTTGGCAGCAACTCAATCAGTCAACTATCGAGCATTTATTTATCTCCTTTTATGTGTAAAACAATAAACACAGTCAATATCCTTGGGGAACAAAATCACAGAAAATTGAATGGCTTTTCATCTACTACTACTAACTTTTAATTTCTGTTTTTAAGCTATAAACATTCTTAATTTGGGCTTGGAGGGTATAAGCCACAATGACAAAGGATATTTTAAAGAATATGAAGCTTTCCTAGTTCTTAGTAGCCTAAAACTTCAATTATAATGGCAAAGTGTGGATACAGGAGTTTTTATTTTAAAAAAAAATAATAAAATCATTTTTTTTCCAGAAGGAAACTGTCTTTTCCTGAACAATAAAAAGGAAATTAGAAGTCAATGAGAATTGATTCATCTCATAGATTTTGAGATGAAAGAGACCTTAGTGATCATCTCATTCAACATACTTGTTTTATAGAGGAATATATGACACAAAGAAGTCTAAAGATTTGTTGAAGATCTCACAGTTAATAAGGAGTAGAACTAGGATTCAGATGCTGGTTTTCTTCTGAGTTAAAATCCAGTATTTTTCTACTATATCATGCTAGTAAAATGACATGGGAAGTGATTGGAGGTTTTAAATGTTGAACAAAAGAAGGAAAAAAAAAAGAAAAATTAGAAATTAAAGTAGAAACTGACAAAGAAAATGAGAGAGCCTGATGTAGATGCTTGGGACCTCCTTTCTAGATTAGTAACTAATCATTCTCATGTAAAGATTTTTGTTGATTTTGTTTGAATAATTCATACTTATATAGTACATTAAGGTTTATAGAATGCTGACCTCACACTAACCCTTTGATAGAGCTATTAAAAGCATTATTATAATTCCCATTTTTTCATATAATGAAATGGACATTTTGAGGCATTAAATGACTCATCCAAGACCACACTGCTAATACTTTTTCTTCCCTCATTCTAATGTGTTGCCAGTTGAAAATAACAATAACAGAAGATACCTATGACCCAAGTGAATGAATATTTAATGCTGAAACTTTGGCTTAAGGCATTAAGACATTAAAATATATTCTGAAGGCACTTGTCCTTCAGTCTCTGGACACCAATGAAATAATTTGCAATAATAGCAGTAAGAATATATTATAGTTTGGATAGTTATACAAGAATATAATCATTTGGATTTTGACCTATGAATTCATCCATACAGAAGCACCCAGCTCACTCTGAGACAGATCAACAACTCATCTCACATTTAGGGTCTTACATAGCTATTGAGGAGTATTGCAGAGTTAATTGATTTGTCTATGGTAATTATATATCACAAACAGCACTCAAACCTAGATCTGTGATGGGGAGCCATTGGGCTTTGAGGGAGGCGTGCATGTGTGAAGGAGAGGAGGGGAATATATGACAAAATTTGTGCTTGAGTAAAATTACTTTGGCATCTATGTTGAGGATGGATTGGAGTGGGGAGACAACTTAGCAGGATTTGGCAATAGTCCTAGGGGATGAGGACCTGTCCTGGGTGGTGGTTATACTAGGAGAAGGGAAAGTCTATAAGAGATGTTATTAAGGTAGAAATGACAAGATTTGGCAGTTGAATGTCTATAACAGTGTGTGAAAGTGAGCTGCCCATTGGAGCATTGACCAAGTATAATTGTATATTAGATTTGATCTAAAAAATACTTTGAATTTTTAGGTTACAAATCTTTCTCTTACAGAGTAGTCACGTTGCCCTGGTCAGTTGAATAACAGAGTCTAAACTCCACTTTCTCACCTACAAAAGAGAAAAAAAATTTGCCCCAATTACCTATTAACATGGATATTCTCCAGTTTCCTAAACTGTAGATCCCAGGTTTAGGATGAAGATGAAAGAGTTAATTCAAGAGACAAAAGTGAGTTAATTAAAAACAATGAATGGAATATTAGGGTCTCTCTTCCAGGGACCTCAGGGAGTGAGGGGGAACCACCATTTAATACTTTTCTTTAAGGGAGTCAGATAAGATGTCACTATCTGCTCACAGAAAATTTGAAATTTCTGAATCTTTTTTTTTCTTTCTTTCTTTCCAAATTTCTTAATGTATTGTATTTGTTGCAGAGAGAGTTTGTAAGCACACCTGCAGTTTGATGTTTGCGGAATTGGCAATTATGATGATGTACCATTGAAATAAAACTTTGCTGGAGAGAAATTAACTAGTGAAAACAATGATGTGCTAAAAACTATTATTTTGTCAGCCTTTCCATTCATCAGAATTGCAATTAATCCCTTCCTCTCCTTCACCATTGTGGTGAAAACAAAGCATGATAATCTAGCATCTGGTTATGGATTTAAAGAGGGAAGGCTGCCATTCTTTCATAAAACTTTCTAAGCACTATGTTTATATTATAAGATGAGATAGTTAATTATTTTTTCCTAGTGCTCAGTGTTTTATATTTATTGTGATTTAGACTCCAGAGAATTCTCACCCTGAGTATGGTAGTGGTGTTTGATTAAAAATAAAGCACTTAAGACAATTTTTTTTCTTGCTCTCCAGTAGCTTTGGAAAACTTGTGATATTTTTATGACTTTAAAAAAGAATAATATTGTAGCATTAACATTCATTTACACTTGGAAATGAAGCTATGAATATTATTTGGTCTGAAGGCAAAAATCAGTATCTCTAGAAGAAAGATGGAGACATTATGTAGTTTTGCTTCTATTGAGAAACTTCACATGAAATTAAGATGCTAAAAACAGAATATTCAAATGGAATTCAGGAGCTTTGAGTCAGCTAAGCCATAACCAAGGTGAGGTTCATTGGGGCTTTCCCTTGGGGTAAAGAAATGCAGAAATCCCTAATATTACTTATATTTTTCTTGGGCAACATAGGAAAATATGTTTTTACTTTTTCACTTATTTTTCATCTGTCCCTCAACTGGCTCATTTCCTACTGCCTACAAACATTCTCACATCTCTCCTATCCAACCCCTCTCAAAAAAAAAAAGAAAAGAAAAAACCTCATTTGATCCTTCCAGCCCTGCTAAAATGTCATTCTATAAGTCTTCTGCCCTTTTTTAGTAAATTCTTTAACAAGGTCATCCTTCCACCTCCTCTCCTCTTACTCTCTTCTTAACCCCTTACAATCTGCTTTCCAGATTTATCATTCCACTGAAACTGTTCTCTCCAAAATGACTAAAGATCTACTTGCCAAAACCAATGCCTTTTCTCAATCCTCTTTCCCCTGGGCCTCTCTGCAGCCTGTGACAATATTAATACTCTTTCCTCCTTGATGTTCTCTTACCTCTGGGTTTTGGGGGACCCCACTCCTTCCTGTGTCTCCTCTTACATCTTTGACCTCTCCTCTGTCTCCTTTGCTGAATCCTCATCAAATCATGCTTTTTAAACCTTGATATCCTTCAGAGTTCTGTCCTGGCCATTTTCTCTTTTTCCTCTATACTACTTCATGTATTGATCTCTCATTAGCTTCCATGGATTTATATATCACCTTTGTACTAATGATTATCAAATCTTTCTGTTCTGCCCCAATCTCTTTCCTGAGCTCCAATTTGACACCTTCAACATGCTTTTAGATACCTCAAATTAGATGTCCATTAGATAGCTTAAATTCAATATGTCTAAAAGAGAATCCATTATCTTTCCCTCTCTTTCCTAGATTGTAGAAGCTCAGTCCTAAGGCTCCCAATTTAGGAATCATCCTGGAATTTTCACTCTCTTACTCCTTTATACAAGCTGTCACCAAAACAGTTGATTTTACTTTCCTATCATCTCTTGGTTATCCTCTCATCACTCTGGTGCAGGCTCTGGTCACTTCATGCTTTGATTAATACAGTAGCCTGCTTCGAGTCTTTACTCACTCCAATCCATCCTTCATTCAGCTACTAAAATGCTTTTCCTCAAACACAGGTCAAACCCCATCACTCACTTAATCATTAAACTCCAAGAGTTTCCTCTTGCCTCCAGGGTTAAAAAGAAAATCTTTTACTTGACATTCAAAGGGCTTCAAAAGCTATCCCCCTCTTACATTCTCAGTCTTCTTATGTCTTGCTCCCTGGTATATACTTTTCAATTCAGGAATTTTGACCTGCTGGCTATTCTATGAAAAAGATACTCCCTCTTTTAGCCCAGGGAATTTTCCTTGGATATCCTCAGGTTTGAGAACTCTCATTCACTACTCATTATTAACTTCTTCTAGTTATGATTCACCCCCTCCTCTTCTGCTTCAAACACGATATTATGGTCCTTCAGTTACTTTATTTTATTCTTCTTTTAAGGTGGCCTTGTTCCCATTAACTCTTCTTCACTTATTTCTGATTTTTTCATTTATTTATCACTTTCCCTTTGGATTTTTTTATTAGTTTCTTTTTTTTTCTTCTGCTTTTATCTGGTCAGGTAATTCCCCTCAAATGCTCTTTCCTTTCAGTCAAGTAGATATCTTCTTCCTCTTCATCCTTTCAACTAAGCTCATTCATTTATTTTTTTATTTCATTTTTGTGCCTCTTTTGAGAAAGGGTTTCTCTTATTGTCTTCATTATCCATTTTCCTTTGTAGAGCCTCATTCTCTGATTCATTACACTTATAATTATCTGGTAATTTTCTGTATTCCTCATGTAATCAGAGCTTTCAAGGTATCCATTCTAAACTGTCTTTTTTCTGCTACTACTTTATAGTACTTGCCTTGTTAATTCCATTTTTCCATTGTGTCCACTTTCCAGAATGATGACAATTTTTATAGTTGATGGAGAAGATACTGCTCCATGGTCATATCCCTTTCCACCAAGTTCCTGATAATATAGCCTACCATTGGTCTATACTCTCCCTGACTTGTCTTTCTTTCCTCTTTTGTGGTAAAAATTTCACCCTGAGTTTGTGCTCCCCTATTCCTTCACCTTAGAGGTTCAAATTTCTCTTCTCTCAACATGGGATGACTAAATTTTGCAATCTTCAAATGTTTCTAAACCATACCCAGTGTTAGGTGTCTATTTCCTTTTTCATATTATCTTTCTTCATCCATAGTAGCATTCTTTAGTGGGGCTCCCTCCTACCTCAAAAATAAAACCTACTTCCTTTCTGCTCCTTGTTAGCCCTTCCTCCCTCCTTCTCACCAATTCCCCTTCAGATTTTTTCCTTACTGAGACCATAAGTATCATTTTTTAATTGTTAGTCAATTTGGCCAGAGTACATCACACATTCTTTTGTATTTTCTTGCCCCTCTCTATCTTTTTCATGTTCCCTCACGTTTTTTAATATAGTAAGAAATTGACAAAAAAACCAGAATACATTGATTCATCTATAAGCAGAATATTCCCGGGTCCTGTCCATAATGTCCCCAGTCTCTTGACTTTTGACTTCACTTCTGTCTCCTTGTGTACATTTGAAAAGAAGTCTCTTCCTGATTTGTCTGCTGTCATATTTTCTATTGTAGTCAGCATTTATTCACTTCTAATTAATTTCCTTTTATATTTTTAAGGTGACCTTATTCAAGAAAACATCTTTAGTTCTCATTTTCTTTTGAAGAATATTTCAACTGTCTCTTAATTATTGAAAATCTATCTTTTTTCCTTACTGGCTTAGCTCAGATTTGAGGGTAGTTTGCCCTGGGTTGTATCCTGAAGTTCATTGATCTTTATAACCCCATTATTCCATTCCCTCCTATATTTTCTGGTGGGTACAAAATAATCTTATATTATTCAAATTTATTTTCCTATGTATTTGGTCTTTATCCTGGTTCAATGCAGAACTTATTTTTGAGTTACATTATTACATTTAAATACTATGTTTCTTAAACTTTTAAGTCTTTCCTCATCTTTTCCCCCAACAATATGACTTACTTATTCTTTCAATTAGTATTTCATTTTCTGTGGTCAGAAGTTCTGGACAATTATCTTATATAAATTATTTGATTATGGTGTTTATTTGTTTTTTCTTTCCATTTTGTCATGTTCTTCTGAGAAATCCATGATCATTGATCCTTACTTTGTTTTTATGCATCCTATCTTTGAAACTGGTATACTTCACTTGTACAATGAGACTATTTTCTTTTAATGTTTTAAATTTTTTTTCTCTTCTAGATTGTCTCACTTTTGTGTATGTGCATTCTCAATCTCTTTCTGTTGTTTTTTTTTTTTTTTGTGTGTGTGTTTTGTTTTTTTTTTGGTGACATTGGCCATTGCAGATTCAAAGTTTTTCTATTCTATCCATTATTTTTGTTGTATAGGCCATACACTCTACTCTCATTGTTGTTATTTTTCTTTTGAACTACCCAAGTGCTCTTAGGTTGGTTTCTGTAATCTGGTCTTTGTGACTCTGGGAGGAAAGGAGAATGAGCTGTGGTATTGAGCTTTATTGCAAGGCCAGATATGTTCTTTTCCATTGTCTATGATCTTCTGCTCTCCTTCAAAAATCTTTATAGCATAGATAGCTCTCTGCCAGAAGTGCTGGTGGTCTGTTGCAGTCCCAGTGAGCTTCTGCTCCTAAAGAACTACTAAAGAAAGGATTATTGTGTCCAGACAAAACTTCTGTAATCTGGACACTTTTTATGTCACTGGAAAGTGGTGAGTGGACCTACAGTGGGGGCTGGGTTTTATTTTAAGCCTCCAAATCTGGTCCTTGGGTCAGATAGTGCATTCTCCATATTTTGGAGGTGGGAGAAGTGAACTAAGTGAGTTTAGGGTCAGTAAGCATCATTTCCTGGTTTTTGAAGTTTGGCTTGATTTGCTTTTCTTGTTCTGTATGTCCTAGACTATAAATATAATTGAAACTATATTATCTTTAATGCATAATTTCTGTTTTGTAGAGGTTTGAGAGGTAATGAAAATCAGAGAAAATTTCTAATCTTCCACCTTTTTGTTCACCTGACTAACTTGTGTTTTTGCATCTCCTGATTTTCCTAGGAGACAGAAATGGGACATTTGGATGAATGTAACCCTACTCTGAGTTCAAATCTGGCTTCAGACATTTCCTAAATGTGTAACCCTGGGCAAGTCTTTTAATTCTAATTGCTTAGCCGTTACTGCTCTTCTACACTGGAACCAATACTCAGGATCAAGTCTAAGACAGAAGGTAAGTGTTTAAAAAATACTAGAACTTGTAGTAATGACAAAAGAGTCTGTTGGATGTGAGTAGCTTTATTTTCCATGTCCTGTGCCCTTTGTCCTCTAACAGCCTAGTCCTCTTTTTCCCTCTTATCAACCTCCCCTTCTTTTTTCATTGGAATGTTGTAACATCAACCCAATTTTCAAAGGATATATTGAATTATAAAGAGATCTCATTAGATAGTTCTGTAGTGCATATTATGCCATCAGTTATGACACAATTGGACACCCCATTGTGATGTTCATATGTTGATACAATCACAGAAAAATGGCTTCTGGGGAATTTGGCAGAGTTGGTAGACCCCAATTCATGATCTTTTAGCATGTGCTATGAAGACTTCTTTACTGTTGCCAAATTATAGGTCTTCTAGGACCTGGGAACCTGAGGCTATTGTAACCATCTCCAAGGCTAATCCATTTAATTCTCCATGGGTTTGGGAAGGCAATTCAGCATGTAAGATATGATGTTAGTTGGGACCTCCTGTGGGTGAAACTACTCAAAAAAACAATGACCTAGGGATTTGGCAATCCAGAGATCCTTCCACTTGATGGATTTCTGTTGTACCAGTTTATGTGTTCTTAAGAAGAGGCATTAGGGTTATGTCTAGCTGGGGGACCCTGATAACAGTGACATCAACATTAACCAGAAAAATTTAGTAGAAGGGTCAGAGGAGGGAAAAGGATATTGCTATCTGCGGCAAGGTAAGGAAGAAGGCTAGACCTGAGGGAAACAGTATCTGGAACTGTGACCCCATCTTTCATCTCCTCTCTCATCAGATCCATGTTCAGGTTCATTGTTCCGAGTGATCCTGTGTTTACCATCCCAAGGAAGGCTCTGACCTCCTGCCACCATTCTATCAAATTTGAAGTCTGCAGTGCATCTATTTCTTGGCAAAAATACTGAGATTTCTTTTTTTCAGAAAGCCTCCCCTGGTGGGCAATGTGAACATAAGTACTTAAGGTCCTTTAAACAGGGCAAGCCAGAACATTCTGCATCATGAAGCTCAGATGTGAATAACATTTATTTTTTTGGAAGTTCTATTTCATTGTCCTCTCTGCTTGGGCTATATTAGCCTTTTAAATTGGGTCATCAATCTCTGAAATCCAAATCTTCAAAACACATTTTCACCTGAGGCAAAGGGGAGTCACTTAACATTTTCTGCTGAATTAGATAGGTCATTCTCTCTAGCCAGCGTGGGAGATTTTTGCCATCCCTTTATTTTGATTTTTATGAAGGGTGAGGCTTCCTAAAGAAGAAGCAATTTATAAATCAATGCAAGGATTTTGAACCATCATTTTTCCCCATTAGGAGATAGGCTGCTGGCATATGTACATACATGAGCTGACCATTCTCAGTAACACATTTATTCCTTCTCTGAATGCCTGGCAATGACAAATCTTTATGATTCTTAATGTCTTTCCTGTTAATCTTTATGATTTCTTTTTCAGTTTGTACCTATTTCAGAGAGAGAGAGAGAGTGAAAAGAGAGGGGAGAGAGAGAGAGAGAGAGAGAGAGAGAGAGAGAGAGAGAGAGAG
>NW_025373666.1:0-3698 GCF_016433145.1 Gracilinanus agilis
ATATGTATATATATAGAGATATAGATATAGATAAGATTAAAAAAAAAGAAGCCCTCACCTTCCATATTAGAATCAATACTGAGTGTTGGTTCCAAGGCAAAAAAGTGATAAGGGCTAGGCAGTAGGGTTAAGTGACTTACCCAGGGTCACAAAGCTAGCAAGTGTCTATCTCCAGGCCTGACTCAATCCACTGAGCCACCCAGCTGCCCCTGCAGATATAGATTTAGAACTAGGAAGGACGGTAGAGAAAGGTCTAATCCAGCCTCCTCGGTTCATGGAAAACTGAGCCCCAGCTTGCTGGCATCACTGGCTTCAGGTCATACAGTAAGTAAACAGCAGGCTCAGGACTACAAATTCAGGACGTAGCTGGGGTCACAATCGCTCCCTTTGCTTAAAAATTGAATGGAGAGACGAAGAGGATTCCATTGTGTATAAATTGGAAAAACGATCCTACAGAACTGAGCAGATCACGAGGAAGAGCCTGGGGAGGTGATGCGTCCCTTTGCCACTGGACCGGTCAGGTGGAGTCTCCAGGGACAAAGAACTGGCCTCCACGCCCTGAAGCCTGGCCTTGCTGCGGGTCCGGCAGCCTATTCTTGAGCAAACCTTCTTTGGGCTCCGTTTCTGACTCGGATTTTCCCGTCGTGCCAGAGCAGCCTTCTGGCCCCGGGAGGCCTCCTTGCTCTGGAAATTCGGCCCTCGTTGGCCCTCTCACTCTGCATCCTTTTGGGTCCTTCCCTTCAAGAACTGCCATTTTGAGGAAAATGCCCAGGCCAGGCGCGTCTTCATCGCCTTCACCTTCCTGAGGACAGACACCTTCTTTCTGCTTCTACGTGTATTCCGACCTCTTAGCTAGTGACTAGCATACGCCGAGCCTTAATACTGTTTGTGGCTAATAATGCTTCGCTTGATCCCTCAATACCCTACGTAGATGCCTTTCTAAAATTTAAGTAACAGAAGAATTGTCAGAATTCATAGTTTGGATTCCCCTCCATGGATGAAATTAGACTTCCATAATTCTTCCCTCTCAAAAAAAAAAAACCGGGTAGAGACCGTCTGATTTTATTTTTGTCTTCCTAGAATCCCAAACTTGTCATTATATTATAATGATTAAAATTAACCTTGGAGACTATGTAGTAAATTATAATTATTAGTAAAAGTGCTGAACAAGTCAGTACATTTTCAATTACATTGACCCAGTATTAGTGTAGAGAACTCCCACTATGGAAAATTCCTTCTTGTCTTTCCCTCCCTTTGCATGTCAGTGATTGATCTGTTACTCAATATTCTTAGTTTCTTGGGGCTCCAAGAAGTGACTTGACTTGCTACACAGTCAGTGTATGTCAGAGGCAAGACTTGAACCCAGATCTCTCCCTGACTTCCTGTATTCACTAAGCCACAATCCCTCGATTAGAACTATCTAAAAAGGCAGGTCAGAAATAGATGTAGAGTCCAGTGTCCTTTGTAGCACTGAGAGGCGACGGGACATGAGATTCCCAAGAAAGGGAAGAGAGTAATAAGCCAAACCCAGGGACCTGACCTCACATAAGTCTTTAAATAGATATTGAGAGGAGAAATTTGCTGAGGAGACCAGCCAGTATTTTAGAACTGGGAGAGAAGTGGCTGGCCAGATCTTGTTGAATGTTATTAACTTCATTAAAGAGCATCTTGCCATCTCCTGGAGGCGGCACCCATGAATATCATGTGAAGGAAACATGGAACTAGAATTCTTGACCCAGCTTCTGGGGCAGACATCATAGGAACTTCCAACCCTCCTCCCTCCTCACACCCCCCCAATAGACTTTTTTTATTTTAAGTCCTTAACTTCTGATTTAGAGTCAATTCTTTGCATCAGTTCCAAGGCAGAAGAGCAGTAAGGGCTAGGCAATGGAGGTTAAGTGACCTGCCCAAAGTCATACAGCTAGGAAGTATCTGAGGCCAGATTTGAACCCAGGTCCTCCCATCTCTAGGTGTGGCTCTCAATCTTTTGAGCCACCAAGCTGCCCCGATTCCCACAGACTTTTGTCAAACTTACTGACTTTCCAAATTATAATTTGGAGGGGGAAATGAAATTGGGCAAATTATAAAACATTTTGCTCTTCTGAGGCTGATTGAGATGATGCCCTTCCCCCATTCCCATCATTATTTAGACCCTTAAAAAGAATAAGAATAATAAATTCTGAAAACTGGAGCCGAAAGCAGATTCCAAGGAGGGATAAGATGTACTTTTTTGATTAGGATCAGGGCAATCATTAACGTCAGATTCCACAGCATCTGAGGCCATGCCTCTCGCTTGTAATTTAAGCCTGCAGAGTTCTGGGAATGTTGAGGGATCTGACATTCTTTCTCTCAGAAAAGTTGGTGCCGTATTTCATGACTCTTTTCTGTGAACCTTACGGTTCAGCCAGACTCGCCTTTTTGTGAGAGCTCGTTACGGTACAAAGACTTCAAAGGAGCCCAGATCTGATGCCATCCCTGACACACGCTGCCTGGACGGAATTCTGGCCCATGTCAGCCGTTGTAATTGTCTTTTTGTCAGCGAGTTACAAGCGGGGAAATGTTCAGCAAGGAGTTAAAGAGGCACAAGACCACCGTTATCAGTTTAGCTTGCAGCGTTTGCATTTCCACCACCAGGTTTTTAGCCTGACAACGGACAAAACACGAATCAAGCCTTTACTTGTCGCATTGTCAGTGGGAGCTGATTGCAGCCCACCTGAGAGTCCGCAAGGGGCTCTGAGCTTGGCAGGACACCCAGTGAACAAGGGCAGCAATCCATTCCAGTGTCCAAAGGAAAATGGATGAGGAGGATGGGGAGGAGGGAGGAAAGCTCTGAGCTTGGTCCTCATCTGTAAATACTGACTTCTCACCATTGGCAGGCTAAGATTGTTAATGCAGAAAATGCCACGAAGAGGGGCAGCTCTGTGGCTCAGTGGATTGAGATTCAGACTTAGAGAAGGGAGGTCCTAGGCTCAAATCTGGCCCAACTATGTGACCCTGGGCAAGTCACTTCACTTCTCTGGCTGCTTCTGTTTCCTCATCTGTAAATAATCCCAGAGGTGTTGTGAAGACCCAATGAGAGAATAATTGTAAAGTGTACAGTGCCTGGCGCATAGTAGGCACTACAAAAATGTTGGCTATTGTTATGATCAAACGGCTGGACAAGTCCAAGGAAAGGGGGCAGAGCTAGGCTAAGTTTTGAGAGAGTCTCATAGGGTCCAGCCTACAGTACTTGGCCTTTGCTTTAATAACAGAAGCTCTCTAGGAATTTCCCACCTGAGGGCTCCAGGGATTTTCCCTTCTCTTGGTTTCTCCCATCCATCGTCCCGCTATCTAGGAAACAGTCCCCTCCCTTGGTGGTGACTTGCTGCTGTCTGATCACTTTCCCTCTGATCACACTAGGACTTTCTCCACCAATACAGGGCAGCCTTTGTCTTAGACAGTTATCTGGCATCTTAAGAGGCTATGACATCCTCAGTCAATTCTCACAGATCAGAGAGTGGGTCTTGAACTCAGATCTTCCTATCTTGAGACCAGCCCTCTGTCCACGACACCACCCTTCTCCCCGGGCAGTTTTGACAATTGGCTCCAAATTCCCATGATGTTACAATTCAGAAGAGTGCATCTGTGTTATCTTTAATTTTTTCTGAAATTTTATGTATTGTTTTTCCAGATTACATGTAAAATACAATTTTAATAAG
>NW_025373667.1:0-1271 GCF_016433145.1 Gracilinanus agilis
TCCTTCCTTCCTTCCCTTCTTCCTTCCTTCCTTCCTTCCTTCCTTCCTTCCTTCCTTCCTTCCTTCCTTCCATCCTTCCTCTGATTTTAGAAATAGGACATGGAGGGTCAGGAGGAGGCAAAAATGACTTATAAACAGAGCTGGACCGACCCATCTGATCCCACCTTTTTCCCTCTGGGAGGCCCAAAGGGTTTTGTGACTTACTTAAGGTGATAGAAGTAGTTAGGATTGGAACTCATAAATTTTGATTACAGAGCGTTGACTCCACAGCAGAGCCAAGATACTTTCTGTTGTACCAAAATGATGCATAACCCAATCTGTGATGGATGTGGATTTTGTGGGCATGGAAGTTGTTATTTCTTTAAGGCAATTTTTTTTGGCCTGAGTCATGTTGGATGGTAATGGCAGCCATGGCCCTGATCACATTTCACACCCCATGGGGTAGGGAGAGAGGAAGAAGGCAGGACCGAGTCCCCAAAGCAGTTGTGTAGGGAGAAAGTTGTGTCATTTCAGCATTTAGGCACCAGCCCCCATGGGGGAGGCCAGTATTTTAATGGCATTCCAAGACTTTCTCCTCCATTTAGTTTTTGCCTGGTCCTTACTTGTGCGGCCAACAAAGCATTTCAAAGCACAAGCTACTTGATCCTTTTCTTTATGGGAGCTGTATGGAGTTAGCAAATGGTCCAATCTGCCACAGACCCTTCTCCAACTTGATTTGGATCAAAAACATGACTTTGCTTTACCAAGAGCCTTATTTTCTCGGAATTGACTTGGAAAAACTCTTGGCACAAAAGATTTATTTTTTGGACAGAACTGAGGGCTCTCCCTTTGTATGATTTCTTTTCCGTTTTTCCTCTGCAGTATTTGAACTGTAGGACATGATTGGTGAGTGTGTCCAAGCCAGGGTTCTACAAGGTAAGAGGAAAGGAAGGAGAGAGGAACTGAGGAGTGGTCGGTCAGTGGCCAGTGGGAAGGGGGATGGGAAGGAGGGATGATCCCAGACGTGGAAAGACTTGACTTTCACCAACATAAAACTCCTGTCACTGAGCAAAGTTGGGTGTTTAAAATAGAGAACCCTCCCAAGAACCTCTAACCTGAGCCTCTGGCAAGAACTCAAATGATAACTCAGCCTCCAGAGGGACCCTGGCAGGAGTTCAAGGGTGGTGTGTGTGTGTGTGTGTGTGTGTGTGTGTGTGTGTGTGTGTGTGTGTGTGTGTGTGTGTGTGAGAGAGAGAGAGAGAGAGAGAGAGAGAGAGAGAGAGAGAGAGAGA
>NW_025373668.1:0-5567 GCF_016433145.1 Gracilinanus agilis
GGGGGGAGGCTTCATGCAAGGTATCACCTGAACAAAGTTGCATAAGAAACAAAGTATTCTAAGGAGTGAAGATGAAGGAGGGCATTCCAGGCATGGAATTTAGCCAGTTCAAAGATGCAGAGAAAAGAAATGGAGTATCATAAGTGAAAAATAGAAAGAAGCAAATTAGAAAGAATTGTAGAATTCAAGAAGGAGAATAATGTATAATATGTTTAGAAAGATAGGTTGGAGTCAGGTTTTGAAGGATTTTAAAAGACAAAAATACTTTATAATTGAATCATTAGACAACAGGACACCCCTGTAGGGAAATCACTGTAAGCTGTGGAAAGGATGGATTGGAGTGAAGAAAGATTTGATGTAAAAAGGTCAATTAGGAGTCTATTACAATAGTCTAAGCTAAAAGTGATGAGAACCTAAATGAGGGTGGTAGCCTTGTGAGAATAAAGGAGGAGATCAAGAGTATTATGGAGCTAAAAATGACAAAATATGGCATTTGAGTGGGATGTGGAATGAGAGAAAATGAGCGATCAAGAATAATGCTAAGGTTGTGAACATGAGTGACTGGAAGAATAGTAGAGTCCTCAACAGAAATGTAGAAATTCAGAAGTGAGATGGGCTTTAGTGGAAAGATATTTAGTTTTAATTTAGGCATGTTATATTTGTGATAACTATGGGAAATTCATTTTTTTAAGTCTTCAATAAGCAGTTAGGAATGTAAGACTGGAGCTAAGAAAAGATACTAAAGATGAATATATAAATTGGGGAATTACTTGAATAGAGATAAACTCACATGAACTGAAAGAGACACCAATGAGAGAGTGTGGAAAGGAATTGAAAAGGGCCCAGATAGAGTTTTGTGGTACACCCACAGTGAGGGGGCATGATATAGATAATGATCTAGCAGAGGACACTGAGAAAGAGAATTAGCTTTGGATTATAAAGGAAAGGGAAAAATTGGTTAAAAGTAAGTTGAAACTATGGAGATATGAAAAAGAGCAACTAGCTGTCTTTAATGATTTCAAGTTGCTCAGCCCAAACTATATTCTATGTCAGGGGTCGGCAACCTTTTTGGTCGTGAGAGCCATAAACGCCACATTTTTTAAAATGTAATTTCGTGAGAGCCATACAGTGCTCACAGTGCGCGTTCCTGTAGCAGCGCCTGAAAAAAATTTGACTTTACGGCTCCTGCAGAAAGAGCCATATCTGGCCCTCAAAAGAGTCAGATATGGCTCGAGAGCCATACGTTGCCGACCCCTGTTCTATGTTGTTGAAAAAAATATAAGATGTAATTCCTTAGCAAGTATAATTGATCTGACAAAGATCACTGAATATACTAGAGGTGTGCCCAAAAAGATAAAAGCAAATTATTTTGTTTCTTTTTTTAATGTTTTTATTAACCATTTTGATACATAAAATTATTTATAATACCATACTTCCCATTCACCACTCCCACAACAGAATTCTTCCACGTAACAAAGTACATTTTTTTAAAAAGCTGAAATATTAATCAATGTAGGCTTCAGTCTACATCCAAAATCAATCCACCTTTCTATTAAGAGGAATGAGATAGGGGGCAGCTGGGTAGCTCAGTGGATTAAGAGCCAGGCCTAGAGACGGGAGGTTTGAATCCGGCCTCAGACACTTCCCAGTTGTGTGACTCTGGGCAAGTCACTTGACCCCCATTGCCCACCCTTACCACTCTTCCACCAAGGAGCCAATACACAGAAGTTAAGGGCTTAAAAAAAAAAAGAGAGAGAAAAGAGGAATGAGATATGCTTCTTCATCAGTCTTTGGGGGCCAAGATCATCGCGTTGATCTGTGTTCAAATGTCTTTTGTGCTTTTTTCCTTTTTATCGCTATGTACTGTTCTCTTAGTTTCACTTACTCTGATTTGCTTCAGTTAAAACAGATCTTCCAGATATTCCCTGGGTATCTCATATTTATCATTTCTAGCCCCATTAAAATCCATTATTCTTTTACCACAATTTGAACAATCAATGGCATCCAGTTCTTTGCTATAATAATCAATAAGTCCAATATTTATTAATTCAGTATTTATTAAGCATTTATTACTGACACATATGCTGGGCACTGTACTAAATACTGGGCATAAAAGTACAAAAGTGAAACAATCCCTATTCACTAGGACTTTACATCTATTTTAAAAATATTTTTATTAAATATTTCCCAATTTCATGGGAAAAATTTTTAACATTCAATGTTTTAGAAATTTCTGAGTTCCAAATACTCTCTCCACCTCCTGCTTTTTACCCACCCCTTGAAAAGGCAAGCAATATGATGTCAATGATACATTGAGGTGATATACAGCATATATATTTAGGATCTTACATTCTAACAGGGGAGATAATGGCTACGAAAATACAACAGAACTATTAAGTTGGAAAATGCAAAATCATAAATGCTTTGTCTATTAAAGCAGTTAAATAGAGGATACTTTGGGAACTAGTGGTTGAGGAAATCAGGAAGAGATTCATGTGGAAGATGACGCTTGAGCTGTGTCTTAAAGCAAGAAGAAGATTCTGTGGGGCAAAGGTAAGGAGGCAGAGTATTCCAGGCATGAGTGACAGTCAATGAGAAGGCACAGAGATAAGAGATGGAGTATTGTGTGTAAGGAACAAAGAAAGTCCAGTTTGGCTGGATTAAAGCATGCAAAAAGGCATAAGGTAAAATGAGGCTGGAAAGACAGATAGGGGCAAGGTCATAAAGGTTTTATTTTTATTTTTTTAATAATTTTTTCTTTCCCCCCTTTTACATGTAAAAAACAATTTTTAACATTCTTCTTTTTAAGTTTTGAGTTCCAAATTCTCTCCCTTCTTCTTGTCATCCCTCCCTCTCTCCCTTACTGCCCTCTCCCCTCCCTGGCATGGTAAGCAATCTGATATAGATTTTACATGTACAATCATGTTCTTAAAGGTTTTTAAATGTTAAGTGGATAAAATGGAAACAAATGCAGATTTGTAAAAAGAATATGGTAACTTTGACATGTCACTTTCAAAGTTGTCCTGTTTATTAGTACAGTAGGTCCTCATTTCATACAACCAATACATTCTAAGACCCTTTGTATAAACTGAAAATCGCACATAATAGCAAACCCCATTATGTAATAAGTATTTTTTATGTAAACATACCTAGGCACTTTATGGTTTTTCTTAGACTTATCAGAGCTCCCAGCATCTACTCTGATACTTTGGGGACATTATTAATTAATAAATAGCATTAATGAAACAAACACACACAAAAAAGCACTGCTCTGGCTCAGATATGACTTGTTACAAGTTTGAATTCCAACAAAAACTGATGGACAAAACAATACGACTCACACTAAGATTCTCAGTGAAAATGAGCATGATTGGATGAATTGCTTCTAGTTTCTACCCCACTTGGAAAATGACCTAGGTTTGATGTGAAATTAGTTTGTTTGTTTGTTTTTTATTTTACATTTATTTAGAAACCCACCTAAATGGAGGAGGACATATTTTCTCCTAGAAGCAACAAGAAGCACTGAAGTTTAATGAACAGAAGAATCACATGGCCAGATCTGTGTTTAAGGAAAACTCCTTGGGTTACAGTTTATAGAATGGAAGGGAGTGGAATGGTGAAAGACTTGAGGTAGAAAGACAAGAGGCAAGAGTAAAGGGGCTTTGGACTAAAGTGGTAGCAATGTGAGTGAAGTCAGATGTGAGAGATATTGTGAAGGTGGAAATGACAAGGGATGATAACCGATTGGCTGTGGTATGAGAGAGAGCAAGGAGAATAAGGATAAGGCCAAGGTTATGAACCTGGGGCTGTAGAAGGATAGTGGTGTCTTCAACAGAAACAGGAAAGTTTGAAAGAAGGAAAGAAAAGTTCAGTATGTTTTAGACATATTGAGTTTCATTTGACTCCAAAACACCCCACTTGAAATATCCAATAAACCACTGGTGATTCAAAACTGAAGTTCAAAAAGTGTTTTATGAATATTTTAGTTCTTATCGCTCCTTTCCTTCAGTTTTTTACTTCTTTAAAGAATGTACTCAGTATATCAGAAGCATTGGGTTTAGTCACTTTTCTAAATTAGTTCCAAATTGTTTACCAGAAAGTCTAGACCAATGCACAACCTAATCAAGAATATATTCATAGGGTTCCGGGTTAAGCTGGCGGCAGAGTAAGAAGCAGCTCTTAACCTCTCCTGACCGAAACACACAAAACTCCTCAAGGGGACATAAAAACAAGTCCAGACGAACGGAGGAACCCCACACAGGGCACAGCGTGGAAGGTACGTGGAAT
This sequence comes from Gracilinanus agilis, assembly GCF_016433145.1. Classification (NCBI taxonomy): domain Eukaryota; kingdom Metazoa; phylum Chordata; class Mammalia; order Didelphimorphia; family Didelphidae; genus Gracilinanus; species Gracilinanus agilis. Next base: position 4,288 of record NW_025373668.1, read on the forward strand.
CGAGACATTTCCAGGCTATAAAGGGCTCTCACTCAATCGCGGGCTGAGCAACCGCCCCACCCCCACCCCCTCCACTCTCATCTATAGCTCCGAACCCAGCTAAAAGGAAATAGAGCAAGTTTGGGGCACCCATCGAGTCATCGGCAGCTCCGGGACCTGTTCCTGAGAGCAGCAAGACTTAGGACCCCATTAAGTCAAAAACGCACGCGGGAGCAGGACGCTGGGCGCAGAGTGCCGGCTGAGCAGAGGCGTGGGTGGAGACAGACACAGCCAGGAACTAAAGCCTAAGTGGGGAACCAGTGCAGACAGGTATACGACTGTGGAAGCAGCGCCCTGAGACTTGTAAAGAAACCTCCAGCAGAGGATCAAGCAAGAGGGCCCACCAGGGGGCTTGACCTTGGAAAAAACCAGAACTCAGACCTCAGGAGCCAATAGATCGCGAACAGACACTGAGCGCGAGGATAAATCGGAGAAGCTGCTGGGCTAATGATGGCTACTCAGCATCAGGAAGTTCAGAAGAGAGAGAGAAAGAATAATAACAAGAAAAAGAAGTCTTTAACATTCGACAGCTTTTATACAGAGAAAATCCAGACAACCGAGCAAACAGAGGAGGAGAACAAACAAGCATCCGGACCCTCCTCAAATAAGGAAAACTCCTCACAAGCTATGGAAGAGTTCAAAACTGAGATTTTGAGGAAAATGGAAGAGATCTGGCAAGAAAATAACAGTTTAAAAGGTAGAATCTTGCAATTGGAAAGTGAGGCTCAGAAATCAAATGAACTGATAAGCAAATTGAACACTAGAAATGACCAGATTGAAAAGGAAAACCAGTCCCTAAAGGCTAGAATCAAGCAATTAGAAGCTAATGATCTCTCAAGACAACAAGAACAAATAAAACAAAGTCAAAAGACTGAAAAAATAGAAGGAAATATGAAATATCTCAATGAGAGAGTGACAGACCAAGAAAACCGGTCTAGAAGAGACAACGTGAGAATCATTGGTCTTCCAGAACAACCAGAAATTAATAGAAACATGGACTCCGTACTAAAAGAAATTATTCAGCAAAATTGCCCTGAAGTCCTACAACAAGAGGGCAATATAAACATTGAAAGGATTCATAGAACACCTGCGGCATTCGATCAAGAAAGGAAAACACCAAGAAATATCATCGCAAAATTCAAGAGTTTCCAAGCAAAAGAAAAAATCTTACAAGAAGCCAGAAAGAGACAATTCAAATATCAAGGAGCACCAATCAGGATCACACAGGATCTGGCAGCCTC
>NW_025373669.1:0-3199 GCF_016433145.1 Gracilinanus agilis
TATAAATGTATAAATATAATATCTAAATATAAATAAATGTTATATTATGAAAACATAAGCCTAATACAAATAAAATACATAAAATAATAAATTGTCATAAGAATAATGGAATCACAGAGCTAAAAGGGCTCTTAGAGATATTTTTGATCAACTATCTGATTTTACAAGTGTGTAAAGTGAGATCCAAGGAGACAAATTATTTGTCCATGGTCACCCAACTACTGAGAGGCAGAGCTAACTGAAATCCATGTCCAAATCCAAGAGTGTTGAGCTTGAAGTCAGAAAGGCCAAAATTCAAATCTAGCCTTAGACATTAATTAGCTCTATGAACATGGACAAATTACTTACTCCTGTTTTCCCCAGTTTCCTCATCTGTAAAATGAGCTCTAAGAGGAAATAGCAAACTATTTCAGTATCTGTGCCAAGAAAACCCCAAAATGCATAATAAAGAGTTAGACACAACTGTTTGAAAGTCCTCTATTTCACTAAATTCCCGCCTTTTCCCCTGAAGGATTATGCTCAGTTTTTCTGGGTAATTAATTCTTGGTTGAAGTCCTAGTTCCTTTGCCTTCTGGAATATCATATTCTAGGCCCTCTGAATCTTTAATTTAGAAGCTGCTAAATGTTCTGTTATCCTGACTGTGGCTCCATGATATTTGAATTCTTTTTGTCTGCTTGCAATTATTTCTCCTTGACCTGGCAGTTCTGGAGTTTGGCTATAATAATCCTGAGAGTTATCAATTTATATTTCACCTTCTGTTCTAGAATATGAGGGCAGTTTTCCTTGATGATTTCTTGAAAAATATCTAAGCTTTTTTTTTTTTTGAACATTGCTTTCAGATATTTTCCAGGTCAGTTGTTTTTCCATTGAGAAATTTCACATTTTACTTCTATTTTTTCAATTGACTTTGATTGTTTCTTGATGTCTAATGGAGTCATTAGCTTACCCTGGCCCAATTCTTTTTCTTTTTTAAGATATTATTTTCCTCAATGAGCTTTTGAATCTCTTCTTCCATTTGGTCAATTTTTCTTTGTACCTATTTTTCCATATGGACAATTCTGCCTTTTAAGAAGTTTTTCTCTTCAGTGAATTTTTGTATATCTTTTTTTTTCCATTTGACTGATATTTAAGGAGTTCTCTTCAGCAGAGCTTTGTACCTCCTTTACCAATTGATCTATTTTAAGATACTATTTTATTCAGTATTTTTATTCCTCTCTAGGCTATTAACTCTTTTTTCATGAATATCTTACATTACTCTCATTTATTTTCTCTTTTTTTCCCCTATTTCTCTATTTGATTTTTAATAATCCTTTTCAAGCTTTCCAGAGAGGCAGAACCCACAAAAGGACAGTATGATTCCAATAATTCTTTTTGGTCTTGAAAATAATTCATATTTTTAATAGAGGCCATGGATGTAGCTGTACTGACTTTGGTGACTTTGTGTGTGTGTGTGTGTGTGTGTGTGTGTGTGTGTGTGTGTGTGTGTGTTTTGGTCTTTCCTGTCACTAAAATAACTTTCTATGTCAAATCTTGTTTTTTTGTTTGGGGCATATTTTCCAGCTTTTTTCTTATCTTTTAATCTAAAAAATGTTACAGGTAGTCTCATTTCCTATGGTGAAAGGAACACTTTTTCAAGTTCCAAGTTCTTTGTACACATCCCTTCAGAGCTAGCTCTAGGAAGCTATAAGTTTTCTGTTCTTCCAAAGTGGTATGATCTAAGGAGAGATGTGTTTAACACTCTCTGAGCTGTGAGCAATCACAAAATCTCCTTCACCTTGGAACTGCAACTAGGGTCCCCTACTCCCCTGCAGCAATAAACATTAGTGCTCCTCCTCCCCCTGGGACCTCAACCCAGGACTGTCCCCTAGATCTGTGTTTGGAAACAGTGCCAGAGTTTTGCACCCAGAGCCAGTGAAAGGACCCCTATAATCTTGTTCTGAACAGATGTCTGATTCCCCCCTTTTACTACCTATAGCTGAAAGATCCATAAGCTACTGCTGTTGATTCAGCTGCCCCACAACAAGCTCTGGTGTGCTAATGATCCTCCTTTTTTTTGAGACTATGACTCAGGACTGCAGTCTAGAACCACATATAGGCAATGCAACAGAATCTTGCACCCAGTTCCAGCAAAAGGACCCTCATAGTCTCCTTTTGACCTGCTGTCCCTTACTTTCTGTGACCTAAGAGTTCTGCAAGCCACTTTGCTGATTTAGTGCTCTCTTAGCTTGCTGCTGGCTTGTTGAGGTACAAACTGCTACTGTCTTGCTAGGACATTGCCTGCCCAAGACTGCACTCTACTCTCTCCCTGGTGTGACAGATCTTTTCTGCCCATCTTCTAAGTTATCTTGGGATGAAAAATTGCTTCACCAAATCCTTTCTGTGGCTTCTGCTGCTCCAGAATTCATTTTGAGAAGTTATTTTCAACCGGTTCAGAGGGTAATTTGGGGCAACTGATGTATGATTCTGACTTTTCTCCATCATCCTGGCTCTACCTCCAATCAGTAAATACTTATTAAGTAGTTACTATTGAAAGAGTTAGACCAAATGACCTCATACAGCCCTTCCAAATCCAAGTCTTTGATCCTAAAATCCCTATGATTGTTCTCTACTGAATATATCCATTTCTTCAGGAAATTCCCCTTCACTGAATGTCATCAAACAGAAGCTGGATTATTAGTTGTCATGGATGGTAGAGAGAAATGAGCACATGTTATCATAAATCTTCTCAAAGGTTCCTTCTAAAACTGAAATTCTAGGATTCTATGACATTATGCTTGATAGAATAGCTAGCAACTATATAGTACTTTACGATTTCAACTGTACTTTGCAAATGTTATCTCATTTTATCCTCACAAGAACCTGGAGATTTGGGGATGGGGGGAACAGTGAGAGAGAAAAATAAGTTCTATTATATTCCCCATATAACAAATGAAAAAATAACTTGCCCAGAGTCATGCAGCTTGTGTTTGAGACTATATTTGAATTTAGATTTCCGGACTCTGTAAGAGGTAAAAATTATGGTTTGACTGAATATTTAAGAGTTTTGGTCACCAGGAATCAATTACCCAATTCCAAAATTGAAGACCCAAGTCAGGATGACTTTTATGGTAGTTTATTTACAAATAGGAAGAGTGAAGGCAGGGAAAATGAGAGAGAGAGAGAGAGAGAGAGAGAGAGAGAGAGAGAGAGAGAGAGAGA
>NW_025373670.1:0-4685 GCF_016433145.1 Gracilinanus agilis
TATATATATATATATATATCAGATCTGGAAAAAATTTAAAAGTTGTGCTTTATTCCCCAGACTGTATCTCTCAAAGTCATTCTTAGACATGTTCTCCAACTGTCTCTGAAGACTCCTCTCACAGATATATGCTGTGTTGAGGCAGATAACAATGGGCCCATCGTTATAGGAAACCTCATCTTCCTTGGGCTGTCCCACAGAAAAATTATCCCAAGCCTTGGTGGAAGTGTAGACTAGCTACCGAAAAAGTCAAATCTCCAAGCTCCTAGCCTAACTTCTTTCCACTTATTTCTTTCAGTTCTAAAATTTCAAAATCTTCCGGTTGGAAGGGATATCAGGTCATATCAACCTTTATTGGATTAACAGTTTCATCATCTACAAGTGCTCACCTATATCCTTTGCTAGAATAATATCTACAGTAACTTTTTACCTCCTAAGGAAGCCAATTCTACTTAACGACTCTACATATCAATAATATCCAGTGCATTTTGCATATGCTAACTTAAAGATCCTTACAATGACCCTGCAAGATAGTTGCTATTATTTATCCCCATCTTACAGAGGAGGAAACTGAGGCTGAGAGAAGTTAACTTGCCTGGGATTACACAGCTAGTAAATATCAGAGGCAGAATTTGAACTCAGTTCTTACTGACTCAAAGTTGTGCTCTTTATCCTCTGCACCTTGTATTAAAAACTGCCTCTCTACCACTTTCACCCATGGCTTCTACTCATCTCCCTCTAATGATTTTCCTTGCATCTACCAAATTAATATTCCTAAAACATAGATTTTGACATTCCTGTACTCAAAAATCTTCAGAGGTATCATTATACCTATAGGATAAAATACAAAATTCTCACCCTGGTAGTTTAAGCTCTATACAGTATAACATACCCAACTTTACATTCTTATTTCATATTATTCCCCCTTATGCTTCTTCCATTCCAGTTAAAGTGGACTCTTGTTCTCCATACAAGATATTCTGTCTCCTCCATGCTTTCAAAGATAGTGCCCCATATCTGAATTAAGTTCATCTCCATCTCTTATAATTCCTATCTAATCTGTCTTATACAACTCAGGTGCCTCACACAGTTTTATGAATATAATTGAAATCGGTGGGGTCTTAATAGATGTTTGTTGAATTGATTTGATTTGACTTGACTCAACCATCATCTATATGTAATTAAAATGGCAATGAGTGCCTAGGAGAAGGCAAGAAATCTATGTGTGGGTGTGTGAGAAAGACACACACGTATTGTTTTCATAGGGACTGACTTCCTTCTGGAATTTTACTCACTGCAACTCATTTGGCATTTGAATGTAGCACTAACTGGGTGTATTGGATCCTTTACTATGTTGTACTGCTCCACAATGTTTTATTGGCTTCTGGGTTTCCCTTAGCTCCCACTTCTTCCATCCTATCTCCAAATTACCTTGAATTGATTTTGTATATGCTTATCTGGAGAGCCAGAGAAATATGGCGGAGCCTATGGAGGCTGGAACACTTGCTCCTCCCTTTCTTGTGTGCAGACTTTGTAATTTGTGGACTGGATCCAGTGCTGGGTGAGGGAGGAAACTGCAGCTGCCTTCATGCCATTGGAACGAATTGTTCTCTTCTGCCTATTCTGCTAGGGGTGGTCTTTACAAGATTGGGGTAAACTTCCCCCTAACTCAGTGATTCCCAAAGTGGGCGCTACCACCCCCTGGTGGGTGCTGCAGTGATTCAGGTAGGTGGTGATGGCCACAGGTGCATTTATCTTTCCAATTAATTGCTATTAACATTTTTAAAAAATTAATTTCCAGGAGGCTAAGTAATATTTTTTCTGCAAAGAGGGCGGTAGGCCAAAAAAGTTTGGGAACCACTGCCCTAACTCAATGATGGATTTATGGCTAATCCATTACCCTCAATCTGGTTTAGCTCATCTGCTGAGATGGTTTTATGGGATGGAGTATCTGCTGGGCATGCTACAGCTTCTTGGAGTCACAAGTGAGAGTTGGGTGAAACATAGATATCAAAGGTGGATAAGCCCCTGAAAAGGTCTTGGTAAGCCCTCACACAGGTGATACTAGTCCTCCCTGAATGGACCCCATACACACCTGTCACATAGTAGACATAATAATAATTATTATATTTAATAATTAGCATTATTAAATAGTATTTATTTATACATTAAATATAAATCATACTTAATGAATTAATAAATATATTAATGAATTCATGTTTAAATAATTAATAAATATTAGTTGATGGTTAATTGACTGACTTTGTCAGTAGCCACCCTTTCTTTTTTTTTATTCATTTATTTTATTAATTAATTTAGAATATTTTCCCATGGTTACATGATTTGTGTTCTATACTTCCCCTCTTCCTTTCCCCCTCCTGGAGCCAAGGAGCAATTCCACTGGATTTTACATGTATCATTGTTCAAAACCTATTTCCATGTTAGTCATATATGCAATAGAGTGATCTTTTAAAGTTTACATCCCCAATCATATCCCATCTACTCCTGTGATCAAGCAGCTGTTTTTCTTCTGTTTTTCTTCTGTTCCCACAGTTCTTTCTCTGGATGTGTACAGCATTTTTTCTCATAGGTTCCTCAGAATTGTTCTGGATCATTGCATTGTAGAAAAGTCCATAGTGTTCAATTATGCCACAGTGTAAGTAGCCACTCTTTCTAAAACAGATTCTTCTCTTGACTACTGCTTCACTTTGGGAACCTTTGAATTTTTCAAGAACTCACAAGTCTGCTGCGAATCCCAGACACATCCATCAGCAGAGACTTTTTTTGCCCAAGATCTGGAAAGAATAAACACTAAAGAAACAGATGGCTACATGATCATAGGAGATGCGTACATACCCAGGTATATACAAAATGTTGACAAGATTGGGGGAAAGGGAGGCTGGGAGGCTCAGGATGGAATCTTTGTAGAATGTGTCGCTTGAGCTAAGTCTAAAAATAGACTGGTAGTTTTAAGGGGGGAGCCCTAGGGAAAGGTGTGTAGGAGGAAGGCGAGTTTATTTCTAGCATAAGAGATGGCTAATACAAAGAAACAGAGATGGGAAATGGATTGCCACAATTAAAGAGTAAAAAAAAATGTGAATGGTAGAAAGTATAGAGGAGTTTAATTTGCATTAAGATTGGAAAGGTGGGTTGGGGCCATGTTGTGAAGAGTTTTAAATGATGAAGTAGCTTATATTTGCTCTTAGAGTTAAGGGAGCCACTGGAATTTATTGAGTTAGGGCAAGACATGATTAGATGTGGGTTATGGAAAATCAGTTTGGGCAGCTCTGTGATGGATGGAATAAATGTTTATTGGTTGATTGAGTGATCTTTGTAGCTGTACCAGGATTAATCATTGTACTCTGAGCTTTACAAATGCTAAATAAATGTTTATAGAAATTCAAGATAAATGTGTATATGTATTTGCAGGGGAAGGTTTTACCTGCTCTGCTCAGCTGAGTTTCATGGCTCCAAGTCCTACTAATATATATAATTCAGACTTGTCTTCTTGTGTTAGGCCCTCTCATTTTCCTTGTTTATTGCCTAAAATTTGAACATTTATATATAGACATTTTAGACCATTTGCATATAGACATATATAGGCCGTAGACATTTTAGGCCATTTAGACCAAGACTTTTTTGGGGGGATTTTTTTCTCTCCTGTAAATTTCTAGACATCGCAACTACTATTTTATTCCTTTCTTTATGGCTACTTTCTCTATAGTATAGAGTCTATAGTATCTACCTTAGGTGCCAAGACATCAATTGTCTTCTCTCTGCTCCATCCTTTTTAATTTAAAACACTTTTGATTAGATTTGCAACTTCCCTGGCAGACATTCTTACCAGATATTGTTAGGTCTATTTCATCTCTTACTGGGAATCTGTCACCTTGTATTATGAGCCAATGTTCAGAAATCCAAATTCCGTTCTCAGATATCACCTTCTTATTGAACTGTTCACTTCTCAGATTCGTTTTTCTCTTTGGCATCCCTTTCCTTTATTGGACAACAGTGAGAAAAACACAACTTTTTCTCTACCCTTCCCACTATAGTCTTCAATTTTCTTGCCCAAGGCTTTATCATCATTGGCAATAACTTTTTAGGTTACTTCTGGGAGTGTCATTAGTGTTCATATGAGTCATCCAAAGTAAGTATCTGTCATCTCTTCTATTTTGACATGGTTTTTTGTCATGAGAATGGCAAATACCTTTGACTGGCATGTGCCTCCCTGTTTTATTCCTTGTTTGTTAATAATAAGCAGAAAGTTATTGAAAAAAGCCTTCTCTGATGTACATATTTCAAGGAATCTTGTATGATTTTGACTTATGCATAGGAGATACTTTGTTGGAAGAGAATTTTTGAAGAGGCATTTTATTCTATCAAGGCAGTTAGGTAGCAAAGTGGATAGTTTTGGGGCTGGAGTCAGGAAGACCTGTGTTCAAATTGTGACCTCAGATATTTATTAGTTATACTATACTATATACTAGATAAATACTTTAACTGCTGGCTGCATCAATTTCTTCTACTATCTAAAAACTTTTTTTTTCAGTTTCTTTTATAAAATGGGGATAATAGTAGAACTACCTCATAGGATTGTCATAAAGTCAAATTAGATCATTGTAAAGTCTGGAACATAGTTGACATTCACTAAATGAATGTTCCCTTCTCTTCCTCCTTTTTCCTTT
>NW_025373671.1:0-5613 GCF_016433145.1 Gracilinanus agilis
TATATATATATATATGTCAGATTATCATTTCGTGTAAGGGGAGGGGAGGAAGAGAGAACAGGGGAGAACTAATTTCAAAAAATTTTAAGTGAAGGTTAAGAATTGTTTTATGTGTAATTGAGGGGGGAATCAAATATTATTAACTAAAAAAAAAGAATAAGTCATGCCAAATTAACCTAAATTTATGTTTTGGCAAGGCTGGTAGATCATGGAAATGCAACAAACAGTGTGCCTAAATTGCAGGCAAAAAAAAATGTATCATCTCTTATAGCATAGTCTTAGAAGTCTACAAGCCTGACTAGAGCAGAGAACTCAAGTTGGAAAGTAGTAGGAATAAGGTTGGACCATTATAATGGGCTTATATTGTGGAGAGCTTTGAACGTAAAATGGAAGGTTTGGGCTTTTTCCTGTAGGTCATTTAGAATTAAGGGGTTTTGAAATAAAGAAGTGATGATTCCAACCATAGGTGAGCTCTTTGAAGGCAGGGACTACTTTGGTTTTGTCTTACAGTCTAATGGAGTAGTAGTTACTTTGTCTTGAAGTCAGGCAGATCTGGATTCATATTCTGCCTCTGGATGACCCTTGACAAAACGCATAAGCACCTCTGAGTACCATCCAAATAATCAGGACTGTTTCAGCAAAAATCCAGAATTTCGTTACTAGAGAAAGTTACCACACTGAGAGTTCTCTATACCAACATTATTACAAATCTAGTTGCCCCTATACCCCACACCCCCAGCCCAGAGCCTACGCAAAGTAAAGGTTTTTAAAAATCCTTAATGAAATATTCATGCAGACAAGTTGGAGAGATATAGTGCAATTAAGTAGATTCATAACTGGTTGACTGGCTAACCTCAAAGAGTGTTTAATTTGCTCATCTGATTAATAAATTGATGTCAACCTGGAGGGAGACGTACAGTAGTACACAACATATCTTTTGGGCCCTGTTCTGCTCAAAATCTTTTGAATGGATGGCATGTTTGTCAGACTGGTAGATGACATGAAGCTGAGAGAAATAATTCATGTACTAGATAACAGAATTGGGATTCCAAAAGATCCCTACATTGTGGAAGGATGGGGCAAATCTAATGAAACTTGGATTTGCAAGAGATAAATATAAAATCCTATACTCATGTTTTTAAAAAATCAGCTGTACAAGTATAGGGCAGAGATGGAATAGTTAAAACAATTTGTGTAAAAAAATACCCCTGAGTTTCCAAAATCAATCAATAAACATTTATCATGTCCCAGGCATATAAGGGAAAAGGAAATCTCCTATACATAAATAAGTATCTTTAGGTATCTGTAAATATTTAAATATAAGTAATACTATATTTAAATATGCATATTTATATTTGTGCATATATGTGCATATTAGATATATACATTGTAGATGAAAATTAACCCCAGCAGAGGTTCTTAATCCTTTTCTGTGTCATAGATCCTTTCTCAGAGTAATATTTTTACGTCCACAAATATATTCAGTTAAAGAGAAAGACGATTATACTGAAATATGGCTATCAAACATATTTGGACTTGATGGACTCTAGGTTAAGAACTTCTGCATGAAATGAATCGGGAAAGGCCTCCTAGAGAAGATCGACTTCGAAAAAGTCAGGGATTCCCAGTCCCAGGTGAAGGAGGAGAGCATTCTAGGCAAAAGGAAACCATTGCTGCAAAGGCACACATACAGGAGATGAAGTGAGATGTGTCAATCATAGTAAGAGATTCCATATAGGAACTAGGTGGCTCAGTGGATAGAGCATCTCACAGGAAATACTGGGTTCCAGTCTAGCCTCAGATACTTCCTAGCTATGTGATCTTGGGCAGATCATTTACTGCCTACCCCTTACCACTCCTATACCTTAAAACTGATTTTTAATATTGATTCTAAGACAGAAGGCAAGGGTTTTAAAAAAAAAAAAAAAAGAAAAGAAAAGAAAGATCCAGTGTGGCTCCTAGAGCCATAGACTCATAAATCTCAGAGATCCATAGGGCATACAGAAAGGAATACTATATAAGAAAACAAGGAAGATAGAAAGAGACAATGTAGTTAAGAACTTTAAATGCCAGTGCATGTGTGTATATGTGTATGCATATATACATATGTGTCATATATGTGCACATTTACATGGTTGTTGTGTGTGTGTCCATATGTATGTTTATATATAAGTTTAACATATATGTGTGTATGTATATATATATATTTTTTTTAAGCCCTTAACTTCTGTCTCAGAATCAATACTATATATTAGTACCAAAGCAGAAGAGCAATAATGGTTAGGCTAGGCATAGGGGATTAAGTGACTTGCCCAGGGTCACACAGGTAGGAAGTGTCTGAGTCCAGATTTAAACCCAGGACCTCCCATCTCCAGGGCTGGATCTCAATCCACTGAGCCCCCTAGATGCCCTGGCCAGTATGTATTTGATTGTAGAGTTAATAAGTTCATTGAATAGGCAAGAGAAAGAGTCAAGTCTACTTTGGGGGCAAAACCCTTTGGTAGCTATGTGGATGATGGATCGGAGTAGACACAAGGCAGGGAAATTAATGAGGTGGCTATTACAATAATATGAGTCAGAGATGGGTATGAGCTAAGTCCAGGATGAGTCAATAGTATAAACATCCACCTGAAAATTTTATAGGATCCCCCAAATGATCTCCAATAATATCAGTGTCAATTTAGCACCACTGATGCAGACTGTGACTCTTATGTGCCTTAGTGGGCAATCTTGATTAGATGTATCAGTCAATCACTTGGCTTTTGATCCTCTGGTGATGATCCTCATCAAATTCAGCTTAGTTGACCCTCATATGACATGTTATAATGGAAAGAGAAACAGACTTTGAGGGACCTAGGTTTGAAAAATGACTCTGATACTTACTAGTGATATGATTATGGGTAAGTCACAACCTCACTGAGCATCCATTTCCTCATCTGTAAAATGAGGATAATATTTCCTGTAGTATTTATCTCCCAGGGTTCTTTTAAAGTTCACATGAGATGGTATATTTAAAGTCCTTCTGAGAGCCTTAAAGTATTGCACAGGGTGTTCCAAAAATCTTAGTATAGTTTTAAGCCATCAAGTTAAAGCTAAGAATTTGGGGATGCTCTGTAAAAATGTTAATTATTACCATGGTATTACGTCTGTGTCATGATGAGACAAAATGAAATCCCCTTATACTCCATTAACAGAAGTTTAGCATTCAGAGTAAGGGAGATAATGTTGTTCAGTCATTTTAGTTGTATTCAGCTCTTCATAACTCCATCTGAGGTTTTCTTGGCAAAGGTATTGGAGTGGTTTACCATTTCCTTCTCCAACAGATGAGAAAACTGAGGCAAACAAGATTAAGTCCCTTGCCCATAGCCACACACATAATAAGTGTCTGAGGCCAGCCTTGAACTCAGGAGTCCCAAGGGAGATGATAATAATCCCTCCTTATTTTCTCCTTTTTTCAGAACATATGTGAAATGTCTTCAACTTTGGAGACAAACATTTCTAAAGATCTTACTATGTTTCAGGCATGTTGCTATGCCCTTTACACTTATCATCTCATCTGATCCTCACAACAACCCCAGTAAGTAGTTTATTATTATCCCCATTTTACAAATGAGGTTAAGTGACTTGCCCGGGGTTATACAGCTAGTGTCTGAAAACAGATTTGAACTCAGAACCTTCTGAATCCAGACCCATGTCCTATCCACTGTACCACCTAATGAAATACAAGACGGTGAAGAGCCTCTAAACCAGTGATTCCCAAAGTGGGCACCACTGCCCCCTGGTGGGTGCTGCAGGCAGTGATGGCCACAAGTGCATTTATCTTTCCTATTAATTGCTATTAAATTTTTTAAAAATTTAATTTCCAGGGGCGCTAAGTGATATTTTTTCTGGAAAGGGGGCAGTAGGCCAAAAAAGTTTGGGAACCACTGCTCTAAACCATATCACAGAGGCAGCTGGGTAACACAATGGATACAGTTTAGGAATTGGAGTCAGGAAGATTTGAGTTCAAATCTGACTTTAGACACTAGCTGTGTGACCCTGGACAAGACATTTAATCTCTTTGTGCCTCCGTTTCTTCATGTAAAAAATGGAGAAAATAATATCATCTACCTCTCAGGGTTACTATGAGAAGAGAATGAGATAATATCTGAAAAGCATATTGTAAACCTTAAAACACTATATAAATGCTAGATATTAGTATTGTTGTTATTAATAAATAAGAAAGGGCATTTGAAGGAACTAGGAAGAAAAGAATACACTAAGAAGATATGATTATCCCCCTCAAATATTGTATATAAGTTGTTAAATATAAGAAATATTAGGCTTAATCAATTCATTGGCCCCCTTAACAGAGAATTAGAATCAATGGGTAGAAGACACCAAATTTTTGGTTAAACAGAAAGAAAAAATCCTAAGATTTAGTGACTATGTACCCAAACTATGAATTGATTAGTTTTGCTGACCTACTTTTTTCCCATCTATCTTTATTTAGTCTTTGTTTCAAGAGGTCCCTTGCTGAATAATAGGAAGGCATATATATATGGCAATTAAAGAGATGTTTTTAAAGTCATTTATAAAATTAAGATATTTTTTAAAGAGTTAAAACTGTCCAGAGTAGGATAAGCTGCTTCATGAGTTCCCAGGCAATGGAAATCTTAAGCAGGGGTTAGATGGCCAGTTGTCATGGATATTGTCATAGGAATTCATGCTTCGGGAAAGGATGATATTGAATTATCTCTGAGATCTTTTGAACTCCAAAAGTCTTTGATTCTGAGATCATTTTGTTTCTGGTTCTGACAATGGCACAAAGGGACATTTTTTGAGAGAGAATGTCAGTCTATCTCCATGGTAACAGCATCCTTATTCCCAATGATATTTTAATTTGGATGACACAAGTCTAAGTGCAGGGTATCAGGTCCTGCCTACCCTATTTGTAAAAAGGAATCTGCGTGTCTGGTGTTAAGACCTAATCATAATTAGCAAATATTTGCTGTGTACCTGCTGGGTACTTGTCGGTGAATTTAGCCTTATGAGCTCCACTTTTTGTAATAAGGCTCTCTTGAGGAAGGAAGGGAGGGAGGAAGGAAGGGAAAGAATGAAGGAATGATGGAACAAAATGGGAGCATGAGTGAAGGGAAAAACTTGAGATAGATTTATTTTTCATAATATTTCTGGAGTATGGAAATCATTCTACCATTTTGAATGGCAAATGCAAGAAACATGTCTCTCATTTCAATTTAGATCTTGAAGTTTATTCCTTGCCAGCACCATTTCTGAAATTGTGACTTTTAGACTTAATATTGTACTATTCATAGGAAAACATGTTTTCATGGGTAATTTGGTAGTTTTCATGATTTCCCCGTATCTAAATCCTTAATGCATTTACTTCACATCTTTGACTTCACATTCCTTTGAAATTTTATTGTATGTTTAGGCTCCATGCTTTTTATGGTGATTAATGTTTTTTAGTTAAATTGGCTTTCCACAAGTTAGAAAACATCCTCCTATGAGGAAGCTCTCTTGGGAAGGAAGGAAGGAAGGAAGGAAAGAAGGAGGGAAGGAAGGAGGGAAGGAAGGAAGGAAGGAGGGAAGGAAGGAAGGAAGGAAGGAAGG
>NW_025373672.1:0-6542 GCF_016433145.1 Gracilinanus agilis
CATATATATATATATATATATATATATATACACATACAGAGAGAGTTTTGTATTAGTAAAGGGAATTGTCTTCCCAAAACATTTCTTACACTGATGAAATCAGACTCCTAAATCCCCAAATAGCTCACTATAGTTATATTTTATAATTCAGTGTATATTAGAACACACAATGATCTTGTAAAATTATTATTTTACATCTAGAAAAGAAGTGAGAGGTAATCAGACCCAAGCCATTTACTTTACAGATGATGAATCTAAGGACCCAGAATATCAAATGATTTGTCCAAGATTTGTCCAAGGTCACACACCTAATTAGATTCAGAATAGGATCACTAGTCCTTTATCATTCTCTTCCTTTTCTCCATTGTCTATCTGGTTTATTAAGTATACAATTATCTGTTCATAATGAACATCAAAAGTAAAATAAGATTTGTTTTTTTTTAATTTACTTTATGATTAATAGTTGATATTTATTGATATCCAAGTGGATTATTGTATTTAGACACTTTTGAAAAAATAAAGTTACCTTTCTCTGATCTTTTTAGGATTGTTTCACCAGATATAATAGAAATAATTTAAATTTTCTTGGGAATCATTAATTAATAAATATTTTGCTTCATGATTTTGGTGAAAATTGAGATATAATGTACTTCCTAATCAAAAGTGTCCTTAAAGTTCTATATTCTTCCTTTCACATTCCACATTGTTACATTGTATGATGCATGTCCAGTGATGTATATTTTTCAGTAATGACAACTTTTAGTTACAAGTGACACTATGTATTTTATATACATATAAATGCTTATATTAAATTAGAGTATAGGCAGTTGCATTATTTGTTTTGGTCAAATCTGTATACAGACTTCAGATACTATATGAATCTCCAAAAAGTGTCAATATTCCTTGCTGAAAATGTCTTACAAAATAATTTCTTTTTCTACAGCAATTCCAAGGCAGACTCTTGTTAGCCCTCACTGACCAATGTCCCCTCCCTTCATTCTGCCCCAATGATTTACATTTTAATTATCTCCTTTAAGGAGACTGAGTGCCCTGCTTGAATACATTACATGGTATCCTTATTGCACTATCTGACACATGATTAACAAGCACTAACTTTAATTTCCTTTTTATTTCTTACAAATATAATTTTGCCCCAGATATCAACATGGTTGGAAAGATTGAAGAAACTCTATGAATAAACCAATTAACTTATATGTGAAATTACTAAAAATGCCAGGCAACAAAATCCTACAATATAATCAAGCAGAAGAGAAGTCTGAAGGGCTAGAAATTTCTGTTAAAATTAATTGACATTATGTTGGTATACTATACCAGAGAAATAGACACAGCCTTTACTCATTTTGTAAATTAGAGGAATCATTTCCATTAGTTTAATTGTGCTCTAGGGGACAAACAAAAATAGCCAGTTTATTCCTCTCTGAACATATCAGCGAAAATAAAACCATCTTAAAAAAAATCAAGTTAGAGACCATTTCCATTTGAGTATATGTGTCTGATTTTTGTATTTTTGCAAAATGCAAAATTCTACATAAACAAAAGCATGAGGTTCTTGCTCAAAATGTAAAGTGTTTTATTTTTTTCTGTATAATGTATTGATCTTACCAAAATGACCTCTTCCACTTCCCTTATGCCTCTCATCGTAAAAAGTGACGATGAAACTCTATTGCCTATTATTCAAATTATTCAATCAGACATTTAAAACCCTGTAGATTCAGTACACATTATTACTTTATACTAGCTCAGGCCCCTTTTTGCACCTGACCCCAAAATATCTATTCTCACCTCTGTGCCTTTGCTAATACTCTCTACCAGTCATAGAATACTTTCCCCTTCATATGATATAAATTAAAGTTCCATGAATTCATCCAGTCCAGATCAAATGCACCTCTTATATTAAATTCATAAATATCCCATTTTCTTTTTCTGAATTATTCTAGAAAATATATAAAGTTCTCAAAAGCACAAATCAATAAATAATTATATATTGTCTTGTATTATTCTTTAGTTATTATGTATGAAAGCTTTTTTCATCTTAAAGGAGTAGTACCACATAGCACAAAACTACTTGCATTGAAATCAGGAACAACTGAGATTGAATTCTGCCACTATTCAAAAGCTCCTCGAGGTAAAGGGACTTTCACCATTAAAATTCATGACACCTCTCTAAACAGATTCTATCTTTGCTACTGAGAAAGGGAGGGGAAAATATATCTTATGAACAATATGTGAAAGAATATTCATCATCCTGAGGACTCAGAGCTATTTTTAGGTCTTAGGTCTCTGTTCAATCCTCACTTCTCAATGGATCACTCTATGTCTTAGCTCTGTTCCCTCACACAGGTCCAGTTAAAATACTGCAGGTAAATAAATAACAGCCTGATTTCATTAAATCATCTTATATACTAAAACTTAGTAAGTCCATGGACGTGTTATTATCTTTTAGAAACATTCTTAAAATATAATTAAAATAACAGGAAATTATGCTATGCATTTAATCTGATTAAGTTAATCAGGCTCTTCTTAATCAACTCTCTAGTTTCTATGTATATTTTCACATGCACATAGATACACATATATGTATATATATATGTATAAATATCCACAAACCAATGAGTAAAATATAAAACAGATTGTGAAATTAATTAAGACTTTACACTTAAAATGAATTATATTTTATGAGAAATACTACACTATCATTCTTATTCCTTAATGAACTGAGGCCAGAGAGATACTCATTTTTTCTATTATTTTACTATTATTCATATTTTTACATATTATACAATTTTACTAATATACATAGTTCATGAACATATTGTACATTCTCACCTAAATATATATGGATATATGTATATATGCATACATATATACATGTAAAATTCTTCATTTTCATTGCCAGGATGTGCAGTTCTATAGGTGTCTTGATCCAAAGATTAGCCAGGCTCCATGATTAATCAAAATAATGTGTACCAAAATAAAGCTGAATTAAACTGATTTAAATATATTAAGATTCTTTTTAAGTTTGAATATTTTCTTTTAAAATGGAGTAAATCAGGAAATAATATTAAATAATTATGAAAATATACACACATGTACAGAAATTAGGAAGACATTCTGCTAAGGTGCCTTAAGACTTGTTAATCAATAAAAACATACTAAGTGGCTATTATGTAATTAGCTCTGAATTAAGCTTTGGACTTGCATAGATCCTGTTGCAAAACACCCAATAAAGAAAAACAGAACAATGTAAATAATTGGAGATATTATGTCAAGGACATACAAATCTGACAAAATTGCAATAATTTCTATATTAATTTGTATCTTTAATATTATTCCAAACAGACTACTAAAGGAAAACTTTATGGAGTAGACAAAATTCAAATATAAATCATTTAGAAAGGTAAAAGACCTCTAGAATCTCAAGACGAAAAAAAAAAAGTTTTGCTTTTTTTTAAAGTAGGAATTAATATTCAATATCATTCTAAATCTTAAGTTATACTATGGAGCATCAATCATCAAAAGTATTTGGTATCAATTAACAAAGAGAAAGTAGACAAGTTGAAAGTTCAACTAAGGAAGAATAAAAAAAAAACTTGAGTGTTGTATTTTGTCAGATTCTTTTTCTGCATCTATTGAGATAATCAAGTGATTTCTGTTGGTTTAGTTGTTGATATGGTCAATTATTAGGATGGTTTTCCTAAAATGAAACTATCCTTGCATTCCTGGTATAAATTCCATCTCATCATAGTGAATAATCCTCATGATCACTTGCTAAAGTCTTTCTGCTAGTGTTCTATTTAAGATTTTTGCATCTATGTTCATTAATTAGATTGGTCTGTAGTTTTCTTTCTCAGTTTTTGATCTGCCTGGCTTTAAAATCAGTACCATATTTGTTTCATAAAAGGAATTTGGTAGAACTCCTTCTTTGCTTATTTTGTCAAATAGTTTGTATAGTTTAGGATTATTCATTTTTTAAATGTTTGATAGAACTCACTTGGGAATGCATCTGACCTTGGGGATTTTTTCTTAGGGAGTATTCGATTTCTTCTTCTGTTAATTTAGGCAATTAATATTTTTGTTAATATTCACCCACATCACCTAGATTGCCATATTTATTTCCACATAACTGGGCAAAATAGTTCTTAACAATTACCTTAATTTCCTCTTCATTAGAGGTGAGGTCACACTTTTTATCTTTGATACTGTAAATTTGGTTTTCTTCTTTCTTTTTTATTAGATTAACCAGTACTTTATCTATTTTATTTGTTTTTTCAAAGTATCAGCTTCTAGTCTTTTTTATTAATTCAATAGTTCTTCTACTTTCAAATTTGTTAATTTGTCCTTTAATTTTTAGGATTTCTAATTTAGTTTTCATTTGGGGGTTTTAATTTATTCTCTCTAGTTTTTTTAAATTGCATGCCCAATTCATTGGGCTCTTCCCTCCCTTATTTGTTAATAAATGCTCTTAGGGATATAAATTTCCCCCTGAGTACTGCTTTCACTGCATTCTTTAGATTTCGATAGGATGTCTCATCATTGTAATTCTCTTCAATGAAATTATTGTTTCTATGATTTGTTCTTTAACCAACTGATTTTGGAGAATCATGTTATTTAATTCCCAATTATTTTTTTTAGGTTCTTAGTAAATTTTTATTGAATAAATGAATTGATGACTTAATGAAAAAAGAGTATCTCAGTATTAAATTCAAAGTTTATAGATGTAGGGTAGATGTTTGGGGTCACGGTTATGTGTAGGACACACACACAGGAGGAGAAGAGCTGGAATGGACAACCCTTCAGTAAGATTTGAAGTTGTTTCATTCTTTGTTTTTATTACAAGAGAATTGTCTCATATTTATTATTTTTTCATAGTTTCCAGGACAATTATATTTTTTAGAAATTTTTTCCATGGTTTCAGATTCATGTTCTATCTCTCCTCCCAAAATATCCCTCTAACCTAGCCATAGCCAACACAAATTTTAACTGGGTTTTACATGTGTAAAGATCAAGACCTATTCTTTATTATTGATAGTTTCACTAAGGTGGTTCTTTAGAGTCTGCAACCCAAATCATACCCCATCAACCCATGTGTTGAAGCAGTGGTTGTTTTTTTTTTTTCTGTGTTTCTACTCCCATAGTTTTTCCTCTGAATGTGGATAGTGTTCTTTCTCATAAGACCTTCAGAATTGTCCTGGATCATTGCATTTGCTGCTAGTAGAGAAGTCCATTGCATTCAATTTTACCACAGTATATCAGTCTCTGTGTACAATCTTCTTCTGGCTCTGCTCCTTTTGCTCTGCATCAATTCCTGGAGTTCATTCCAGTTCACACAGAATTCCTCTACTTCATTATTCCTTTGAGCACAATACTGTTCCATTATCAGCAGATACCACAATGTGTTTAGCCATTCCCCAATTGAAGGGCATACTCTCATTTTCCACATTTTTGTCACTACAGAGGTTATAGCTATAAATATTATTGTACATGTCTTTTTTCCCTATGATCTCTTTAGGGTATAAACACAGTAGTGGTATGGCTGGATGAAAGGGCCGACAGTCTTATAGAGCCCTTTGGGCATAGTTCCAAATTACCATCCAGAATGGTTGGATCAATTCACAACTCCACCAGCAATGCATTAATGTACCAATTTTGCCACATCCCCTGCAACATTCATTACTCACCCATGCTGCCATTTTAGCCAGTCTGCTGAGTATGAGGTGGTACCTCAGAGTTGTTTTGATTTGTATTTCTTTGATTATTAGAGATTTAGAACACTTTTTCATGTGCTTATTGATAGTTTTTATTTCCTTTTCTGAAAATTTCCTATTCATGTCCCTTGCCCACTTATCAATTGGGGAATGGCTTGATATTTTTATACAATTGATTTAGCTCCTTATATATTTGAGTAATTAGACCTTTGTCAGAGTTTTTTGTTATAAAGATTTTTCCCAATTTATTTGTTCCCCTCTAATTTTGGTACTGTAGGAAAAAACTTTTTAGTTAATGTAATCAAAATTATTCATTTTATGTTTTGGAATTTTTTATAACTCTTGCGTGGTTTTCAAATCTTTCCTTTCCCAGAGATCTGACAAGTATACTATTCTGTGCTCAACTAATTTACTTTTAGTCTCCTTATTTATATTCAAGGCATTCACCAATTCTGAGTTTATCTTGGTACAGGGTGTGAGATGTTAATCTAGACCCAGTCTCTCCCATATTGTTTTCCAATTTTCCCAGCAGTTTTTGTCAAGTAGTGGGTTTTTGTCCGAAAAGCTGGGTTCTTTGGATATAGACAGCAAGGCTGTCTTGCTGAGGTTGCCTACCTCTAGTATATTCCACTGATTCTCCCTTCTGTCTCTTCACCAGTACCATATTGTTTGGATGTCTACTGCTTTCTAGTACAGATTAAGATCAGGCACTGCTAGGCCCCCTTCCTTAATGTTTTTTTTTTCATTATTTCTCTTGATAGTCTTGGTGTTTTGTTCTTCCAAATGAACTTTGTTTTATATATATATATATATATA
>NW_025373673.1:0-9264 GCF_016433145.1 Gracilinanus agilis
AGGGAGGAAGAAGAAGGAAGGAAGAAAAAGAAAGAAAGAAAGAGAAAGAGAAAAAGGAAGAAAGAAAAAAGAAAGAGAAAAAGGAAGAAAGAAAGAAGAAAGAAAGTTACAGAAATAGAAGAAGGGAGGGAGGAAGAAAGGAAAGAAGAAAGGAAAGAGAGAATAAGGGATGATCAATACACAGGCTAAATGCTAGATTGATATTCAAGCAATTAGAAGAGATCTAGAAGAAGGTCCTCAGCATATTAGGTGCAGCCCTTGAAGAGGGTTGTCTCTGTGTGTGGACACTGAAGTGAGTTGTACAGCATGGATGGCATTGATGGGTTGTAATCTTCATTGTTGGAGGCAGCATCCATATGAGCTCACAGATTTTTTGAAATATCAGTGTAAATACAAATAAAGCACACAAATGGCAGTTTATAATTGTCTCCTGAAAACAGAATTGAATAATTTTGTCCATGCTTTTGTGTGTTGGAATTTCAAGAACAGGTGCATCTGTAAGGGTAAGTCAACTGAAAAAAAAAATCTGATACCAAGGATGAAATAAAATTACCCTAAGCTATTGTTTTCAGGAACTAATTTGTACCTAAATAAAACAGAAACACAAGTTCTCCACAGAAACATATCCCTGATCCAAGCAGTCTCTTATTTAACCTGATGGTGGTACAAAAGGATATTTCATGAAAAATCATGATACACAATGGGACCATTGTCAAAAGGCTGGGAGTAGGAAAAAGAGAAAGCATACCAGTGTCTTCTAAAAGCAGTGTCTTATGAACAGCCCAAATTCCACTTAAATAGATGGTTTGCTTTTTTAAAAATTAATTTTATCCTATACAATAAGTAGAACATTAAAATGAACATAAAGTAGATGACTTTATCCACACAATACCTCAGGAGTTGAATTACAATTCTATGGGTTGTGTGTACTTGCTAGCAAGCAATAAATTTCTCATTTTAGGAGAACAAAATTATTATTAATTATTTTATTTTTCCTTACAGAACAGTGTGTGCTGGGCATATACCTAGGAGAGTTTAAATTCTTTTTAAAAGAAGAAATCTTCTGAATTTTTGCCTTGCTCTTATAGTGGTAAGGTGCAGTGAGATGACAGTAGAAAATAACCTGGTTCTGGAGTGAGGAAGAACTAAATCTGAATCCTACTATAGGCACGTAGAAGGTGTATTACCTTGGATAATTCATTAAACCTCTCTCAGATTGTTTTCCAATTTATAAAGTGGCGATATTAGTAACATCTACCTAGTAGAGTTGCTGTGAGAATGAAACAAGATGATTTATACACACAGTTGCTTATATATGTATATATACATAAACATAAATATATAAACAAATAAATATATATTTCTATATCTCTATCTATCTAGATAGATAGTTCTTTGAAATTGCAGCTAGATGGCACAATCAATAGAGTGCTGGGCCTTTGAAGTCAGGAAGACTCACAAAAGACTCATGTCTCCAAATTTAAACTTGATCTGACCTCAGCCACTTAACTATGTGACCCTGGACAAATCACTTAACCCTCTTTGCCTCAGGTTCCTCATCTGTAAAATGAGCTGGAGAAGCAAGGGCTAGGCAAATAACAGTCATGATAATAATATTTCAGCTTGCAATATAATAATAACAGTGGATTTATAGTACTTAAAGGTTTTCAAAGGACTTTTGTTAGTGCTCAGTTGTGTTTCTGTAGCGTCTACCTCTTTATGATCCTATTTGAAGTTTTCTTGGAAAAGATACTGAAGTGGTTTGCCATTTCCTTACCCAGCTCAGAGGTAAAGAGGGAGAGCATTCCAGGAGTTAGGGTCGGCCAACACAAAGGCTTTATCATGGAGCATGGGGCATTGATGTTTTCCTAAATATTATTTGCTCAAGCATTTCACAGAATTCTTTCATTCTAGCTTATATTATCATAACTAATAAAAACCTATATAGTATATGTCACTATTTTAAAATGTATTTGTATATAATCTTTATTTAAAGAGGTTTTGCATAACTAGAGAACAAATGCAATGAAAAGAGTCATCCCTCTGAGAAGTCTGTTTAGTTTTAGTCTGAGTCAAAGACTGAGTGGGAATTGGGATGGGGTAGGTCAAAATTCAATTTAATACACACTTATTTTTATGTCTATTATGAGCAAAACAATGTATGAGGTGCTGGGGTTACAAAGGCAAATGTGACAGAGACCTTATCCCTTCAGCAGCTTAAAATCTAATATGAGAAAGGGTGATAATTTTGTTTCTTCATTGCCTTTTTTCATTCCATTGATTTTTTTCTTGTCATATATATATTATTATATATAGCTGGCATTTCTAATGCTCTACTGAAAAGTGTGATGTTAATGGACATCTCTGCTTCACCTTTAATCTTATTGGCAATCCTCATTACAGATAATGATGTAAATAATTTTGATATTAAGGAGTGCATGATGATTACAGAGAAAAAGTCCAAGTAAAGTACTATGAGAAATTGAAGGAAATCAACTGTTATCTTCTAGTGCACTTGAATATTGAGCACTGACATTTTAATTTCTTGTCTTTTGTCATTGTTATTTTAATCAAGTGCAGGACTATAATTCATTTCCCACACTTAAATAGAGTATATGATGACTTGTCTGGACTTCTAACCAACTTACTCTCACAGATTGGGTTCTCCCGAGGGAAGAATGCTTTAGGTTCAAAAAGCACATTTTCATATCTCTACTCCTGAAACTATAGTCCACTAAACTCCCTCCATCCCCCATGCACATATTTTTTAACCCTTACTTTCAGACCTGGTAATAATTCTAAGACAGAAGGACAAAAGCTAGGCAAAAGGGGTTTAAGTGTCTTTCCAGAGTCACAAAACTAGGAAGTGTCTGAGATCAGATTTGAATTCAGGTCCTCTTGACTCCAGGCCTGGTGATTTATCCACTGTGCCACTTAGCTTCCCCCACATGTTTTCAACAGTCTGTGAGGAGACACAAATAGCTCAAAGCAAAATGATTTACCAAGGTGGCATAGTAAGAGCAGTAATTATAAAACATTCCTCCCAGAAACCTGAGACACACTATCTCACAAATACACACAACATCAGCAAAGAACAGTCACTGGTAAGAGGCACGCAAATAGGAATACTTGTGGCCAGAGGAACTCAAGCTTCATGTATTATAGGACTCGATTGTCTTTTCTCTTCTCATGGTATCCTCACCTTGCTATTCTAATAATATGGTTCCTCTGCTGTATGAGTTGCTCAATTAGACTCCATGGATCTGCTTTTTTTGCAATTCAGCTCCCAGCTTTAAGAATTGATACCTCTTTAAAGTTGTGACTGCTGCCTTTTGAAGTTATTGCTTGCCCCAACTTTCTCATCACTCTCTTGCTCTCCACTGAATGTGGTGCTTCTGACTTAACTCTATTGCAAATAACAATGCTGATAGGGTTAGGGGGAGGAGGAGAAGAGGGAAATCTCCTCCCCACATTACCCTCTAGTCTAGTAAAAAGCACATGGGTTCTTCCACACTGCTGCTTCTTGCCACAACATGACAAACTCTCTGAAGGAATGGTAAGCTTAGCTTCTTAAAATGATACCAGGCATTTCAGTCTTCAGCCAGCCAATGATCAGAAGCCTTTCAAATTCTTAGAGACAACTACAGTTAACCTAGCACATTTGTACTTCATCTTCTTTAGTTTTTTAAATTTTTCTAATTTTTGTTATCAACTGTGCCTGTTGTCTGTTGGACATTTTACACTAGAAAATTGGAGACATCTCAATCTCATTATTTCCAAAACAGAGTTAATTTTCTCTCCCTTCTCTAAACCAAGTTTCCCTATTTTTGTCAGTCAGAAAAAATATTCCCTGAGCTGTTTCTCAAGTTCAGAACTTTGACATTATCCTTTAGTCTTTATCCTCCCCACCATGAATATTCACTTGTCAAATTTGCCATTTCTACCCACATCTGACCCCTTCCTTCCACTCACACAGTCACCACTGTATTTTAAACCTTCATCATATCTTTCCCAATTTATTGTAATTGTCTCTTAATTAGGCTCTGTCATGTTTTTCTCCACCCTCATTCATCTTTTGCACTGCTATGAAAGTTTTACTGAAGCTTAAATCTGCCTTACTCAGTCCACTTAAATGACTACCTAGTTTATCCAGGATAAAGGCTTTGCATTGGCCAACCCCAACTCCTGGAATACACTCCCTCTTACCTCTGACTCATCAAGTCACTCTCTTTCTTCAAGATTCAAATAACATTTATATTTTACACAAACCCTTTCCTCCAATTCCTAATACATTCACTCTCAAGTTACTTTATATTTAACAAGTTTGTATTTTGTTTTGTTTATTCTCTTTATATTTATTTTGAATATAGGTGGTGCATTTGAGAGAGGCCTGGACTGAGAATCAGGAAGAACTGAGTTTAAATCTTGAGAGACTTTCTAGTCATGTTACTCTGTGACTCAGTTTCTTCATCAATAAAATGAGGACAATAATAGCATATACCTCATAGGGTTATTGTGAGGAAAAAGTGAAATAACATGTAATATGCTTTGCACTCCAAGTGCTATATGAATGTTAGCTCTTATTAATAATATTCTCCCTCCTTTTAAGTTATATTCCCCTTTTTGAGTAGAGTATTTTTTTATTCTTTATATTTAAATTTCCAGTGCCTAGCATAATGTGTGGAAAATAGTGGTCATTTAATATCATTTAATGAATTCTTGTTGATTTATTTATTAACATAAATTAATAGAAGGGAGAAAAATAAAACTTAGGGACATATTATACCTACAAAATGGCCTGGAGACTTCAGCAATTGTACCCAGTGTTCCCATTTGATGTTTTCATTGCTTTCCTGGGTTCCTAGATAAGGCCATTGTTTTAAGTATCAAATGAGTATTGTCTGATTCAACTCTTGTCAGGTTGAATATGAACATCTTTCTTTTTCATCCTCACACAAATCTGTTTCCTCCTCAAAATTCAAAATATCTTATAATAATGCCATATCATAACTAAAAACATATAATAATACCTCAGGGACACATTTATTTGGTAGATTTTTAAAAGAGAAAGAAAAGACAGTTTTATCCTGTGTCTAGAATGATGTGTAACTTTGTGAATTTAGCTCTTCCTGTGAGCACCAGGTATTGATCAACTAAATAAATATCTTCTACAGGTATCTACTTATTGTCAAACACCTTAGAAACACATCCAAGTTGTCCAGAATTGGTTGTTCCAGAGGCATTGTTCATTCATTTGATATAGAAAGGTCACATCTTTTGTTTCATTCAAAGAAGAGGAAACTGGCCTGTTTCCAGGTGGGGATATCCTGGTTGAAAGTAAAGACCAACATTCAGCTTTCTGCCCTTCTTACCACCTCCTTTGTATATTTAAAGAAGAATGTGTATTCCTTACATGCTAATTTGCACATACACAAGGTGTCTAGCACATGACCCAGTTGCACCTCCTGGAGCTGAGAGGGGAACTGGAAGATGGAGACATGGAAAAGAGGATTTGCAGTGACTCTACTTAATGGGCTGATTTTAAAGTACAGTATTTTGTAATAAAATTTGTTAGGATTGTTACTAGTGACACTGATAATAATATTAAAATATTTTGTGCTAAATATGTTCAACACTGCACAATGGGAATACATGTCTTTTACATAAGTTTTGAGGTAGCTACAAATGTTACAACTTTGTCTAGAATGAGAAATATAAATCTAGAATTTGTATGTTTATACATATACATATACACATTTATGCTTTAAAGTTTTCAGAGGTCCTGAGGAACAATGAATCGAGTGCCTGTTTGGGAATAATGAAGAACTAGATTTAAATCCTAGCTTGGATATACCCAACTATAGAGCTTCTCTACCTAAGTTATATGTGGGGTGCAAAATCTTGGTGGATAGAATTTACACACTGGAAGCTTTTATATTGACCAAATCATAGATACCTTGTATATTTACATTTTCAACAATAGTTCTTTACACAGATATAACTAACATCTAATAATAGCTTGTTTTGAAGATAAGAGTTATTTTAGGTTTTAATTTGAGTATATAAAATACAAAGTATGCAGCTTCAATTTCATTTTCTCATTTGATTTGGTGATATATTTTATCTGTTTATTTATCTGTCCTGCTAATGTTTTAATACTCAGTTCTAAGACTTTTAAATATTTCTTATTTTTGTTATTGTTGTTCAGTCAGTTGTTTGGGGGGGGGGGGTTTGGCAGAGATAATGTAGTGGTTTGCCATTTCCTTTTCCAGCTCATTTTACAGATGAGGAAATGGAGGGAAACAGGATTAAATGACTTGCCCAAGGTCATGCAGCTAGTATCTGAGATTGGTCTTCTTGACTCAAAACCCAGTGCTCTATTCATTGTGTCACCTCGTTGTATTTAAGATCTTTATTAGGAAATAAATGATTTCAAACCTGATATTCTAGATTAACCTTAAATTCAACATGTCTCAAATAGAATTAATTCTCTTTCCCTCAAAGCCCACCTTGCTTTCAAACTTCCTAATTTCTAATGATAGGAACCCCTTATTTCTAATCTTCCAGATTCATGACTTGGTAATTATCTTTGACTACTCACCACACATATCCAGCCAGTTGCCAAATCTTGTCGTTTCTACTTCAATAATACCTCTCACATCTGACCCTTTCTTTCTACTTTTTAGCCAGTATCTTAGTTCAGATCATTAGCTCCTTTTGCCTAGATTATTGCAACAGCTTGGTCTCCTTACCTCAACTCTTTCCCCACTCCAGTTCATCCTCCACATTGATGCCAAAGTAATTTTATTTAAGTATAGATTTGACTATAAGCTTCCTACAAGAAGTCTTTCTTAATCTTCTCAACTGCTAGTATCCTTCTTTTTAAGCCATCTTGCATTAAGTTATTTTGTATGAATTTGTATTTGTTATCTTTATGTTTGTTCTCTATATATTTATATATGCCTTTATCTCCCCAATTTAGAATGTAAGCTCCTCAAGAGGATAGATTTTTTTCATCCTATCTATCTCCCCAGAACTTAGCCCAAACCAGTAGCTTGATAAATACCCATTCCTTGAAGATTATTTTATTGCTTAAGGGAGTAAGGCAATAGGATAA
This sequence comes from Gracilinanus agilis, assembly GCF_016433145.1. Classification (NCBI taxonomy): domain Eukaryota; kingdom Metazoa; phylum Chordata; class Mammalia; order Didelphimorphia; family Didelphidae; genus Gracilinanus; species Gracilinanus agilis. The sequence continues at coordinate 7,118 of NW_025373673.1, forward strand.
ATATAATTAGTAATTTTGACACCACAATGAGAGGCAGAAAAAAAATTGAAACTCAAGTCTGATGTATACGGTATTGCAACTTCCTGTTGAAGTCACAAAGTGTGAAGTTGGTTTAGTTAGGAAAACAAGTAATGCTGAGTAGCTCGTCTTCTGTGAGTTATAGATCTAGAACTAGAAAGGACCTCAGAATTCATCTTAATTCTAACTTCTTCATTTTAGAGATGAGAAAACTGAGGCCAAAGGAAATTTGATGACTTGTCCAAGGTCATAAAGAATTCTAGGTTAAAAAAATTCCCCAAATATCTTTCACAAAGAGTAGGAGCATGAGCCTTGGTGTCCTGGCTCAGCTACAGTGCAGAAGAGGAATTTCAAGAGCTGATTCACATCTGGTAATTTTCTAGTTTCATTCTTATACTTACTATCCTAACTTATTGGTGAGTAGAAAGTGAAAGACACACTTGCTATATAAAGACAGCTTTCATCATGTGATTTCTCTTGATGGGAGGGTCAGGAAGACATTATTTTTTAAAAGTCAATATTTATGTATATATGGAAACTTTCTATCAACAACTCCTTTGGACATGCACTGAGCAGTGATGTTTCTTTATCAAGGAGTATTTTCTTCAAGGAGACATAATACTATCTTAATTAACATAATTCCAAATTGCTTTTCAAAAGGATGAAATCAACTCACAGTTCCACCAGTAATGTTTCAAAAAAAATTCAAAACCTTACATTCATTCTTAAAATTGATATTAGTTATTGGTTTCAAGGCAGAAGAGTGATTAAGGGCTAGATAATTGGATTAAGTGACTTGCCCAGGGTCACACAGCTAGGTGGTGTCCACCTAGCTGCCCCCACCAGTAGTGTTTTAATGTCAGTTGTTCTATAACCCATAGTTACCATCTTTTGACATCTTTGCAATTTGGTAGGGGTGAAGGGAAATCCCAGAAATGTCTTTATTGGCATTTCTCTTATTATTAATCATTTGGACAACTCTTAACAAACATAACAATCTTATGTTTATTAATGTTTTGTGGATATCTTTTAAAGTGTTCATATATGTTGATCATTTATACATTGAAGAATTGCTTTGGGGGTTATATTTATCTATCTATCTATCAATCTATCTATCTATCTCTTACATATCAGACTCCTGAGATCAAAGGTACTTAATACCAAATATTTCCCCCAAACTACTTCCTTTCTTATTCTACTTGTGTTAATTTCATTTGGGCAAAAGCTTTTTATAATTTCATGTAACTAAATGATCTGCTTTGTCTTTTGAGGTCCTCTCTCATACCAATTTTATTTTCAAGATTTACATTTTGGAATCAAGCCATTCCCCAATTGATCAAAGGATATGAATAGGCAGTTTTCAGCTAAAGAAATCTAAACTATCAATGAAAATGAGAAAACAATTCTGAGGTACCACCTCATACCTAGCAGATTGGCCAATATGACAGCAAAGGAAAGTAATAAATGTTTGAGAGGATATGGCAAAATTGGGACACTAATGCATTGCTGGTGGAGTTGTAAATTGATCCAAACATTCTGGAAGGCAATTTGGAATTATACCCAAAGGTCTTTAAATGAATGCCTGCCCTTTGATCTAGCCATACCACTGCAGGGTTTGTACCCCGAAGATATAATAGGGAAAAATATGTGTACAAAAATATTCATAGCCATCCTATTTGTGGTGGCAAAAAACTGGGAAATAAGGGTGTGTTTCTTGATTGGGGAATGACTGAACAAATTGTGGTACCTGATGGTGATGGGATACTATCGTGCTGAGAGGAATAATGAACTGGAAGAATTTCATGTGAATTGGAAAGACCCTCAGAAATTGATGCAGAGTGAAAGGAGCAGAACTAGGAGAACATTGTACACAGAGACTGATATACTGTGGTACAATCGAACATAATGGACTTCTCTACTAGCAGTAGTGCAACGGTCCAGGGCAATCTTGAGGGATTTATGAGAAAGAACACTATCCACATCCAGAGAAAGAACTGTGGGAGTAGAAACGCAGAAGAAAAACTTAGGATTGATCACATGGTTTGATGGGGATGTGATTGGGGATTTGTTGACTTTAAATGATCACTCTATTAGAAATATGAATAATATGGAAATAGGTTTTTTTTTTT
>NW_025373674.1:0-1834 GCF_016433145.1 Gracilinanus agilis
ATATACACCTAGCCCTCTTCCCTTTCCTAAGATCTCATCTTGTAACATTAGTAGCCTACTGGATGTCCTATAGGCACCATTTCCAAAACAGAAATCATAATCCCCACTCCCCAGGAAACTCACCCTTCTTCCTAACCTCCCTCTTCCTTTTGAAGGTGCTACCAAACCTCACAGTCATCCCTTCTCTCCCCACTTTATTCAATTATCTGCTAAGTCTTGCTGATTCTGCCTCAATAAAATATCTCATGTCTGTCCCTTTCTCCCAGTTCACATGGCCACCTCCCTTTTGCAATCTGAATCTGAATGATTACAATAGCCTTGAAATTGGGCTTCCCACCTATAATCACTTCCACTCTTCTATCCGTCTTATACACAGCTGCCAAATTGTTATTTCCAAAGCACAGGCCTGACCATATGCTGTTCCTCTGCTCAAGATGCTCTAATGGATTCCAGCTGCTGCCTCTAGGATAAAATAGAAGATAATAAACAAGGGCAAGTCACTTAACCTCTATTGCCTAGCCCTTGCCATCCTTCTGCCCTGAAATCAATACCCAATATCAGTTCCAAGATAGGAGGCAAGGGTTTTAAAAAATCATAAATCACAGAATTTTCAGTTTGGAAGTACTGTTGAAGATTATCCAGTCCAATTCCATCATTTTACAGAGGAGAAAATGGAGGCCCTGGGAAACTTGAGTCAAAGAACCTAGAATCAAATTCTGGCTCTACTCCACTTAACTCTGTGACTTTAGATAAGTCAATGGGGCCTTATTGTATTTCAGGTTCCTTCTCCATAAAAATGGGATGATTAGATTAAATGACCTTCCCCATCAGCTCTAAATTTATGATGCCAGAACATTATGTGACAAGCCATTTTGTCAGGGTAGAATTATTTGGCTGAGAGAGGCATTGGTGATCATGAGTCCAACCCTCTGTTTCTATAGATGATTAAGAAACTGAGGCCTGGATGATGATGTGATTTGCCCAAAGTATGGAAGAACCAGGATTGGAAACCATGTCTCCCAACTCTCTACTGTACTTTCTTCTGTTCCTCATTTCCCTTTAAAATTCCTGGCATGAAGTTTTGAAGATTCCCCTTAGCTTTTGGGAACACAGGAGGAGCACTTGCTACTCCCAAAAAATCACACCCTACCCTCAAATATACATGATCTAGGTTAAACAGCCCCAATTTCTTCCATCTATTGCCATTCACTGGACTGAGAGGAAGCCCTCCTCTTAGCATTCTCCCCAAGAGCTTTTGATGATTGCAACTCCTTTGTTGTCTTCTTCATAGGATTACACACCAAAAGAAACCTTTGAAATCATCCAGTCCAACCACACTAATTTTATTGCTAAGACCTAGAGAGCTAAAGAGATTTGTCTAAGGTCCCACAGGTCATAAGCAGGAAAGGCAAGGATTTGAACTACAGTCCTTTGACTCTAGACCTGCTGTTTTTTCTATATCACATTCCCTAGTCTTCAGAGGAGTAGGGGAATTAGGCTGGGATGAATACTTGAAATCTTTGGGTGATCCAAACTTACATACTCCCACCACAAAAACATCTTTCAATTCTCTCCTTTCTCTTCCAAATAGAGAGTTGATTTTTGAGTTTGATCACCCTCAATCTAGTGAAGATGGCAACGGATAAGGCAAATAGGTAAGGATTGACTATGAAGAATTATTGGAAAGAGTGATGAGAAGGAAACAAAAATCTAGTATAATTTAAGTCCATACAGGATAGAGACATCTATGTTTTTATCTTTTTTTTTTTTAATCTCTTATTGTTTGGTCATTTTTTAGTCAAGTCTGACTGTGACCCCATTTAGGGTTTTCTTA
>NW_025373675.1:0-9277 GCF_016433145.1 Gracilinanus agilis
TTCCCCCTGCCCTTCTGCGGCTCCACTGTGCCCTTGGCCCCTCTCTGCCCCCCTGTTCTCCTCTCAGGCTCCCAGCCCTGGGATCAAGGCCCTGGGCATCTCCTTCTCCCCATCCATCCCTTGGAAAAGGCCATCAATGGGCACAAGCTGCCCCCTTCCCCCCAGTTGGCATCATGCCCACTGATGGCAGCCGCTTGGGCATCTGACCTTGGCAGAACAGGGGAGGAGGGTATGTTTCCGGCCTCATTGGTCTCCCTCCTCCTCCTCCTTTACCCTCCCCCCTCGCTCCTGCTGACGATGAGAAACCTTGTCTGTGCTGAGAGAGTCAGAGGGGACCTGGGGGAGGAAGGCCAAGTGGTGTGGGATGGGATGGGATGGGATGGAGGCAGGCCAGCCCACAGGCACACGCCCCGGGGGTCCAGCTGCCCTGCTGTCCGTTGGAGGAGGCCACAGAGACAGCTGGGATTTTGAGGGTGACTGTGTGTGTGTGTCTGAGTGTAGATGGGTCTGTGACTGTATGTGTCAGAGCATAACTGAGTCTACATCTGCGTGCCTGTGACTCTGGCCGTGTAACTGTCTCTGCTTCTAGTCGTGCGTGACTGGGGTTGTGTGTATTGGGGAGGGGGGTCGGCTGTCTGCTCATCTGCCTGTCTGCGACTTTGTCGCTTTTTGTACATTTGTGCCCATGATTCTGTGTCTGTCTGTTTATTTCTATAATTCTCAGACTTTGTGTCTCTGTCCTTCAAACACATTTGCTTTCCCAGCCCCTCCTCGAGCCCAGAGGATCCTAGGATACACGCACATGTATGTGTGTGCACACTTGTGCACATGCACGCACACACGCACACACACTCACTCACTCCCTGTGGCCCCGACCTGTGCCTGGAGAGATCTTCTGACATTAGCAGAAGAGCCCTAAGCCTGGTTCCTTCCTTGTTTTGTTTCTGTCTTGACCAAAGATGTGATCATAACTTTACTAAGGATCACTTTTTGTGGGTCCCTGGGGATCAGTTTCTTGGCTTGTGAAATGGGGATAACCCTAAGCACAAACATTCTTATGGTGCTAGGAAACTCAGGGCTGCCATCATTCTAATAACTTCCCTCTCCCCTCAATGGCTCCCGCCTCCAACCAGGCCTGAATAAGACGTCATCCTTCTCCTGTGAGGCCCATAATGCCAAAGGGGTCACCACTTCCCGGACGGCCACGGTCACAGGTGACCCCATGGGGAGAGGGGCAGGTCTGGGAGAGGGCGAATCTTCTGGGGAGAGGGCTGAGGCTGGAGGAAGAATGAGATGGAAGGGGGAGAGGCCTGGAGGAGGGGGCTAGGATTTGGAGGCGCTGGGGGCAAGGACAGAGGCTTTCTTCTCATCCCTTGTCTGTTGCCCGTAGTGCTTCCACAACGACCCCAGCATCTCCGGCCCATTTCCAGCGGTCCCACCACGCTTGAAGTAGCCTGGACACCAGGGGCCAGTGGGATTTACCCCATCACCAACTGTGCCCTGCAGGTGAGAGGTCTCCCAGTGGCATCTCCCTGTCCCCATCCTAAAAGAGGAAGTGTCTCCCCAAGAGGCCCAAGTCCCACTTCCCACTGGGGCTGAATCCAGGGCCAGTGTCAAAGGGGGAAGGGGGGGTCACTACCGTAGCAGGGAAAGGAGAAGTGGGAGTCAGGCTGAGGACATCCGTCTGTCCCTCCATCATCAGCAAATCCCACTTCCCTTTCCCCTCCACGACTGAAGGACAGAGGGCAAGACAAGGTGCCTGCCCTGCCCTTCACTTCTTCCTTTCTCAGGAGTGGTGGTAAGGGGGAGGGACCTCCTAAGAATCCCTTTCTGTTCGGCATCCTTCTGGTTCCCTAGACCTCTCAGGACCCAGAAAAATCAAAGAACCTGAAAACCAGAATTCTAGAACCACAGAAGAGAGAACTTTAGATACATAGAACACAGAACCATAAGGCCGGAGAACCAGAGGAAACCACAGAACACTGAATAAAAGAATCATGGAATGCAGAACCACAGAACTATAGAATATGGAACCCTGGAACCATAGCACTTAGAGCCTCAGAACCAGAGGAATAGAGAGGCATAGAGAGGGACATAGAGAACCGTGGAAAATAGAAACTTAGAACATAGGAATCACAGAACACAGAACCTTAGAACCATAGAACTTCAGAACCCCAGAGTTAGAGGGAATGGCAGAACGCGGAGCCTTAGAATCATCGTATACAGAATCTTGGAACTTGGAGCCTAAGACCCATCAAATTTAGACGCTTAGAATTAAAGGGAATGACAGAACATGGAACCTTAGGACAAAAGATTCATAGTAAAACCTTAGGATGAAAAGAATCATACAATAATGGACCTCAAAACAAAAGGAAATGCAGAACATGGAACCTCAGACAAAATTCATAGACTCCAGAATCTTAGAACAAAAGATTCATAAAACCATAGATCTTCGGATGGGCCCGAAGCCCTATACCTTCCTCCTCCCCCCCGCCCTCTTTCTTCACCTAGGCTGTGCTATCAGATGATGGGGTTGTGCCTGGACCTGGAGCCATGGAACCCCCAGAAGAGCCACTGGCATTCCAAATAGCTGTACCACCCCACCGCCTGCACCTGGAGAACCTGCAACCCCATAGTGCCTACCACATACGTGTGGCCTGTGCCAGTTCCCAAGGCCCCTCGTCTTGGACACATTGGGTGTTGGTGGAAACACCGGAGGGAGGTAGGATGGGGTGTGGGGCCCTAGCCTAGCTCCTAGCCTACCCTCTGGCTCCCTCCCATCTTAGGGAAATGCTCAAACAGCGCTCCCCTCTCCCACGCACATTTTTGGGGTATGTACTCTGATGGGGGCCTCTAGGAGGCACACTGACCTACAGAGGGCTAGGATGGGAGTGGAAAAGAATCTGTGTGTCAGCCTCCCTTTCCTGTCCCTCCTCCCCCAGTACCAATGGGACCCCCAGAGAATGTGAGTGCCATCCGAAATGGCAGCCAAGCTCTGGTGCGCTGGCAGCCACCTCGAGCTCCACTGCAGGGGACGCTGCAAGGGTACAAGCTGGCATACCGGGAAGAGGATGCGCCTGAGGTGGGCATGGGCTCAGTGAGGCAGAAGGGGGCAGGAGAGGGAGAGAAGCTTGGACCTCCATTCTCATTTCTCTCCTGCCCTCCCCATCTCCCAGGTGCTGATGGACGCAGGCCTGAGACGGGAGGTGACTCTGGAGCTTCGGGGGGAGGGGGTGTTGCCCAACCTAACCCTACGGGTGGCAGCCTACACCGCTGCCGGTGATGGACCCTGGAGCATGCCTGTGCGGCTGGAGCCCTGGGGACCAGGTACTCACCCCCACCACCTAACTCTGGGGCCGCCTCCCATAGAGCCAGACCTGAGACGCCCCAAGCCTGGCCCAGAGGCCTTCTCTGAACCCGGAGCTGAGACCCCGCATGTGGCCCCAGGGTCCACCTTGACTTTCCACCACTGCATACTTGTCCCTGACATCACCAGAACATTCCCAGGACTCCTCCTATGTACCATTAAATGAGGAACCTAAGATGTTCTCCCCAATCCAAATGATCCATTGCCAACTAAAGGCCCTCTGCCTCCCCAAGCCCCCCTAGCACTCCTCTCTGTCTGCCACATTGAGCCTGCTCGCCTGTCCCCCCTTCCCTCTTCTCTCCACGCAGGAGATGGGCAGCCAATACACCAGCATGGTAAGGACCCGGGCACAGCCCTTCAGTGCCCACACCCGCCTCGCATGGCCCTGGCTCATACTCAGGCCGCCCCTCCCAGAAAGCTTGGCATGGTGCCTGTGTCCATTTGGCACACTCCAGAAGCCCCCTTGAATGCCCCCATCTTGCTATCTCCTGGGACTCAAATCCACGCCCGCCCTGCTGCTTAGACGCTTCATACGCTCTTCAGCTCCTCCACTGGGTCTCTCAGCAGTTTTTGTCCCCTTTCTTGGCCCTCTGGAGCCTTTTTTTCCCCAGCTGCCTGACCTAGCCTGGCCTCCCTTATCCTCCCTACTGGCCCTTCTTCACAGCCCTGGGCCACATTCCTGCCTGTCCCCCCCACGTTCTTCCCCGGTGGTGCACCCCATCACCTACCGTGGCCTGCTCTACCCTCCTCACGCCAGGCCTCCGTACCCAAACATCAGCCATCATACCCTTCCCTTCCCCTCCCCGCACGGCCTCTGACACCCCGCCTTCCACAGACCGGCCCATCTTCCTTGCATGTCCGTCCCACTTCCCTCTCAATCACCCTTTGTCCATTCGTCGCCTTCCTGACCCCCGTCCAGAACCTTCCCCCAGTCCTCTTTCCGTGGGTCCCTGGTGGTGCGGGCAGAGTTTCCTTGAGGAAAAGGACTTTGCTTCTCTGTGACATGCCCCCCGCTCTGCAGTGAAGGATCCCCCAGCCCCTGCCTTCTCCTGGCCCTGGTGGTACGTGCTCCTCGGGGCTGTCACCACTGCCGCTTGCGTGCTCCTCCTCGCCCTCTTCCTTTTCCACCGGAGAAAGAAGGAGACTCGTTACGGGTAAGCCAGGCCTCCCAGGGGTCTCTCAGACACCTTCTGCCCAGGCTTAGAAGCTAGCCACGAATCCCAGATCTAGCAGCAGAGGGGACTCGGGGGCCGGCCCAGACAGCCGGGGTAACCTGCCTTGACCAAGTGGCAGAAGTCACTCTGACCCCCAAACTAGAGGAACGGGACGCCGGCAGGGACCAGACGGGATTCAGGCATCAGCTCTTTGTGGGCGCCTGCCCTGACCTCCTCTCCTCCTCTCCCCAGGGAAGTGTTTCAGCCCACAGTGGAGCGGGGAGAGCTCGTGGTTCGGTACCGGGTCCGGAAGTCCTACAGTCGTCGCACTACCGAAGCTACCCGTAAGGGACGAGTGATGGCGGGAATACTCCCGCCTCCATCCATGCCCCTTCCCCAGGGAGAGAGTCACAGAGGGTTGAAGGCTTGGGCTTCCATAACCTTCCACTCTTAGAGCTGGGCTGCTCCTAGACTCTTGGCCTTCTATAGCCTTGGACTGTAGGAGAGGAAGAAACTTGCAAGAAGCTCCAGCCTCCGCTTAACACTTTTCTGCCAGCAGTCGATCCATTAACAAGAATTTGTTAAGCATTTACCAAGCCCTGGAAAGAGAGAAGAGTCTAAACAAAAATGGCCCCTGCCCTCGAGGCCTTGGCACAACAGGGAAGCGAGCAGACATGGGGCGTCCCCAAGACCACCTCTGACTCCTGGCCCTTCCTTTCCCCTCAGTAAACAGCCTGGGCATTAGCGAAGAGCTGAAGGAGAAGCTCAGAGACGTGATGGTAGACCGGCACAAGGTAGCCCTGGGAAAGACCCTCGGAGAAGGTGAGTTTCCCCAGACCACCCCCCACCACTTCCTGACTTTCCTTCCGCTTCCCCAAGTATAATCCCTTTCCACAGTTCAGTAAAAACGTGGAATGGGGGCCAGGTAGGTGGCTCAGGGGATAGAGAGAGGGCCAGGCGGGGAGTTGGGAGGATCTCTCTAGAAATTGGGCCTCACCCACTTCCTAGCTGTGTTTGACCCTGGGCCAGTCATTGATTTGCCATTTGCCCAGCCCTTACAGCTCTTTTGACTTAGAATTGATACTAAAACAGAAGGTAAGAGTTATTAGGAAAAAAAAAAAAAAAAAGAATCATGGAGATCATCCACGGCCACCCAGCTGCCCCTTGTTGCCTCTCTCGCTCCACTTGGGGTCAGGGCCTGCTGCCCTCCCCCACACTCTTCTCTCTGCCTCCCTTTCTCTCTCCTACCGCCCCCAGGAGAATTCGGTTCTGTTATGGAAGGACAGCTGAACCAGGACGACTCCGTCCTCAAAGTGGCTGTGAAGACCATGAAGAGTGAGTCTGCGTGCGGGAGAGCCTCCCCTCCCTTCTCTTTTGGCCCCGGCCTTCCTCCTCTGGCCATGCCAGTCTCCAACCAGAGCACCTAGAATCAGGGAGTGGGATCCAACCCCAACGCTGCCACATCCTTCATGGAGGCAGCCGGAGGGTCCCTGGACAGAGAGAATCTGACCTTGAACTGGCTATGCAGCCCTGGGCAAATCACTTACCCTCTTTCTGCCTCAATGTCCCCAACTTTAAAATGGGGATAAGAAGCGTCCCTGCCTCCTAAATTCTGGTGAGTCAGATATTGGCAAAGCACTTAGAACAATGCCTGGCACCTAGTGAGTGCTAGATAAATGCTTGTTGAGGAGGGAAGAAGCACTTATTAAGTATCTACTTTGTACCAAGTCCTGTGCTGGGAACCCGGGAGCTAAAAGCAAAAATGAAACAGTCCCTGACCTCGAGGAGCTTAACTGCTACTGGGAGGAAACAATACAAGTATGGAAATTCCATGGTTATGTTTGGCACAGCAATCCTTCTTGAGGGAAGGCAGAGAATTGGGAACACAAAAAGAAATTTTTAATGAGTGTTAAAAATAAATTAATTAAAATGTTTAAAAGAAAGGAAGGAAGAGAGAGAGAAAGAAGGAAAGAAGGGAGGGAGGAGAAAAGGGAGGAAGGAAGGAGGAAAGGGAGGGAGAAAGGAGGAAGTGGAGGAAGGAAGGAGGAAAGGGAGGAAGGAGGAAGGAAGGAGGAAAGGGAGGAAGGAGGAAAGGGAGAAAGGAAAGGAGGGAGGAAGGAGGAAAAGGAGGGAGAAAGGAGGAAAGGGAGGAAGGAAGGAGGAAAGGGAGGAAAGGAGGAGGAAAGGGAGAAAGGAAAGGAGGGAGGAAGGAAAGAAAGGAGGAAAAGAGGAAGGAAGAAAAAGAGACAGGTGGGGGAGCGAGGGAGAAAGAGAAAGAATCCATGCAAAGTGATTTCCAACAGAGAGAGTACTAGCAAAAGAGGAGAAAGATGGGCTTCCTGTGGAGGTGGCATTTGTACCTTCCTGTGAAGGAAGCTCTGGGTTCCAAGAGGCAGAGCTCCCCAGACATGACAGGGGGTGCTCCTCCTGTGCTACCTGCACAAAGGCACAGCGATGGGGAAAGCAATGTTCCATATCAGGAGATGAGCTTGGTTGGCTGAAACATGGAGTACATGCAATAAAAAACTGAGAAACATGTTAGAGCCAGATGTGGTACCAACCAAGAGGTTGCCTAAAGGCAATAGGAAGCCCCAGAACCTTCTTGAGCAGGGCAGGGACCTAGTCAAGACCTGCACTTGCCCAGGCTCAGAGCCGTAGAGCAGAAAGGGACTTCCAGGGCCATCTTTCCATCAATCCTTCATTTTAAGATGAGGAAACAGGAGCCCAGACAGTTGGAGTCATTTTCTCAAGGTCACCTAGGCAGGACTTGAACCCAGGTCCTTTCATTTCAGAGCCAGCCCTCTTCCTTCTGCCCCAAACTGTCTCTAAGAGGGTTGAACTCTGTGGGGGGCTTCCCACCTAGGACCCTATGACTACTAGGGTTCATTCTAAATCTAACCTCTGAGGGGGCAGCCAGGTGGTGCAGTGAATAGAGTGCTGAGCCCAGAGTCAGAAAGTCTCATCTTCCTAAGCTCAAATCTGGCCTCAGACACTTCCTAGCTGTGGGACCCTGGGCAAGTCGCTGAACCCTGTTTGCCTCAGTTTCTTCATCTGTCAAATGATCTTGAGAAGGAAACAACAAAGCACTCCAGTATCTTTGCTGAAAACACCCTAGATGGGGTCACAAAGAATCAAAATAAGCAAAAAAAAAAAAAAAAGTACAGATTGAAAATCCACCTCAACTCCCCTTTCCCCCGCCCAGGAGTCTGTGAGGCACAGCAGAGAAGCGGTGCGCCTTGGAGTCAGGAAGACGAAGGTCCTAATCCTGCCTCAGCCTCTGCCTAGTTGTGCACCCAGGCGCAAACTACTTCTTCACTGAGTCTCAGTTTCCCCTTTTGTAAAATGGGTGTGGCAGGGATTAGGGGGCCAGTCTGCCATGACACCCTGCCTCCCAGGTACTACAGAAATGTCAGCCGTTCGTCTCATGGCAAGTTTGCCTCCTCTCCCCCCCAGTTGCCATCTGTACCCGGTCAGAGATGGAGGACTTCCTGAGTGAGGCGGTCTGTATGAAGGAGTTTGACCATCCCAACGTCATGAGGCTCATCGGTGAGTCGGAGGACAGAGGAGGGAAGAGGCTGGCCCATGGGGGCATGGGAGACCCCAGACAGCGGGTGGGGGGAGAGAAGGGAAGGAAAGAAAAGGATCGGCCGCCCTTCAGCCTGCATGGAATTTGGTCCAGGTCCTTGCACAGCCCCCACTCCTCCTCCTCAGCCCCTCTCCACAAGCCCCTCCTCCCAGCCTGGGAATGTGGCAGCAATGTCACCTCTGACCTCTCCCAGAAATAGCTGCTCCCCTCCAACCCCCTGGGCTCCGGAAGCCAGCCCTGGGAACCAGCCTCCTTTGCTTAGCCTCTGCCTGCTCCGTGGGATGGCCGCGGGGTGGGGAGGCTGGCTCTGGGGGTGCCCGGAGCAAGTGCCTAAGGGGCTTCCCTGGTGGGCCGGGCATCAGGGGTTTGCCTCCAGGGCTCGGAGTGTGAGGGCTTCCCTTCGCCTGTGGTCATTTTGCCCTTCATGAAACATGGAGACCTGCACAGTTTCCTGCTCTATTCACGACTCGGGGACCAGCCCATGGTGAGGGACTTGGGCTTGGGGGAGAGGGAGCAGGCAGCCACACAGGTTAAGGGACTTGTCCAAGGTCTACAGAGCTACAAAGTGGCAGAGCCAGGGTTTGCTCCCAGGAGGGAGCCTATTCTCAGAAGGGAGAGAAGAAATGGTTGGTAACTGGAGAGCTGAGGCTAGATCAGCAAGCCTTAAAATACAAAGCAGAGAACCCTCGAATCCAGAACTAAAGGAGCTAGACTATCAGAACACAGAATTCCATGGCTAGAATGGAGCCCAGAATGAGGATCTCCAGAGATCTTTTTTTCCCTTAATGGGTCTGGGATTTCCTAAGAATTTAGGGGACTTTGGTAAGACACTCCTTCCCTCCATAAGCCTGCAGCTTAGAGTAGTCCAGAGCTGTCTAGAGCACTGAGAAGTTGAGATCCCCCGGCCAGGATGTGGCTGGGGCAGACCTTGAACTCTGAACTCTCTGCAAGTTCAGAATCTGGCCCTGTCTTCACCTCAACAGTGACTCCTTTCCAGCATCCAGAACTCCCCGTGCCTTAGTGTCCTCCACTCCCACTACCTCTGGCTCTGAGGGCTCTGCCTCCTGTCTTCTCTCAGGCAGTTTCACTCTCTCTCTGCCTCTGTCTCCTCTCTCTATCCCTGTCTGTCTCCTCTCTCCCCCTCCCCCTCTCCCTTCCTCTCTCTCTCCT
>NW_025373676.1:0-3954 GCF_016433145.1 Gracilinanus agilis
CCTCCTCCTCCTCCTCTTCCTCCTCCTCTTCCTCCTTCTTCTTCCTTCTTCCTTCTTCCTTCTTTCTTCTTCTTTCCAGCTAGATCCAAGGCTTCCTATAAATTCGACTCAGGGAGTTCACCTAATGTTTGAGGACCTTCCTCAGTTTGTCCTGACATCCTTAGGATGCCAGTGGAGCATCTTCTTTTTGCTCATATATTTCCTGATGTCTTTTCTTCAAAAAGAGACTCATATCTTTTGTTTTTTTGTATTTTAATTTCTAAATGAATCCCTTTCTCTTTCCTGCCCAGAAAACCATTGTGTGTAACATATGATATAACTCAGTGGAACTAGTCAACACATCAAATAATTCTGGTGCTATATACAATACTTATTGCCATAGTCCCCTCCCTCTCCTAGAATGGGAACCTCTTCTCTGGGGCCAAGATTGAGATGATTATAATATAGCTCTTTCACTCACTTGATGTAGTGGCTGTTCTCAGAGTAAGAAGACCTGCTTCTGACATATACTGGCCTCAGGCCTTCCTCACTTTAGACCCAGTGCTCTACCCACTAAGCTACCTAGCTACCCCTACAACCCTCTAGGTTGGTGCTATCATTATCCCCATTTTAGAAATTGCCTGGACAAGTCATTTGCTTCTGAATACACTAGGCAACCCTCTAAGACTTTAAGTTTCAGAGATGCCCACCTGCAGAAGGAAGATGGAGTTTCCTTACAAAGGAGGCCCTATGCAGATGATATCATAGATCTAGCCTCTGTACCCAATCATCCGCTTACTCACTTAATCATTTTATTTGTTCCTTGAATGTGTGTGTCTCTTCTCTGTACTATATTTAGAAACTAGGAGCCGAGATTAAATCAGATTTGGTCCTTGCCTTCAAAGTACATACAGTCCAGTAGGGAACATAAACCATGTGTTCAAAGTCCTTCATAACCTGACTGCCTCCTACCTTTCCAGTCTTTTTACACCTTACTCTTCTCCGTGTCCTTTTAGGATCCAGTGACACTGGCCTTCTTGCTGTTTTTCCCTCAATACACTCCATCTCCTGAACGAACTTGTGATCTCTTACAAAAGCTCCCATTTTATGAATAATATAGAAATTGGTATCAAATGATAACACACGTATAACCCAGTGGAATTGCTTGTCAGCCTGGGAGTGGAGAGGAAAGAGAGGAGAGAGACAACATGAAACTTGCAACCATGGAAAAATATTTAATGAAAAAAACAAAATTAAATTTAAAAATTCCCATTTTACAGATGAGAACATCAAGATTCAGAGAGAAATTAAGTGACAGAGCTGATAAATGACTTCACATCATTTACCTCTAAATCCAGTGCTCTTTTCATCATAGAACTATTTTTAAGAACTATTCATGTTCAGAAACTCCCCCCCCCTTGCCCAGGAGGGACCCTTATAGGTCCCGGGGGTCATACAGCTAGAGCCAGAGCTAAAGGAGATGCTGGAAATGGAGATGCTGGAACATGAGGGTTCTAAAGGAGTTGGATGGCTTTATGGATAGAGTGTTGGATCTGGAGTCAAGAAGACCCCAGTTCAAATCCTACTCCAAGATGCTTTTCAGGTGGGTGACCCTGGGCAAGTCACTTAACTTCTGTTTGCTTTAGTTTCTTCTACTGTAAAATAGAAATAATAATAGCACCTACTTACCAGGGTTGGAGGGGTAGTTAGGAGTAGGTAGTTGAAGGGAGTAGGTAGATAGGCAGTGGCTAGAGAAGGTGGCTTAGCGTCAGGAAGCCTGGAGTTCAAATCCAGCCTCAGATACTTACTCGGGGAAAATCATTTAACCCCATTTGCCTCAGTTTCCTCATCTGTAAAATGAGAAGGAGAAGGAAATGGAAAACTTCTGCAATACATTTGCCAAGAAAATCTCATGTGGGGTCATGAAGAGTCAGACACAACTGAAACAAGAAGACTAAACAAGAAGAATTAATAACGTCAGGGTTGTTGTGAGAGTCAAGTGATAGCCTGTCTCTAAAGTCATCTGTGAACCGTAAAGTGATATTTAAATGCTGGATGTTAGATGAGGATGAGAGTGAAGAGCTTGGGGAGTGGGCTGGAAGGCCAAGGACAGCTAGGAATCCAAGATGACTGGAGAACTGAGAGTGGAGGAATAGCAGATAGGGTTCGATCTTGAGGGACAGCGATTTAAGGAGCTCAAGAGCTAACAGGTCTTGGGGAAATGGAACTCTTGGGTGGAATAAAGCCATGGGGGGGGGGGGTGAAGGCTGCATAAAATAAGAGAGTCAGAAGGGCCGGCATTTTGAATGGTGGAAATTATGAAAGAGAAAGTGTTGGGTAAGAGAAAGCTGGCAAATTCCTGCTGGAGCTTGCAGCCGGAAAAGGAGACAGTAGGAGAAAATGTAGGCAGTTTTGCCTGGTGGTTAGAATGCTGGTTTTGGGGTCAAGATGTGGATTTGAATTCTGCCTCATGCACTTACTAGCTGTGGGATCCTAAGTAAATCATTTAATCATTCTGGGTCTCAGTTTTCTTATTACAAAAATGAAGGGATTGGGCCAAATGGCCTTCTGAGATCTCCTCCAACATGGTTCATAATCTGTGATCTCCTGTCCTCCCTAAAACCATATTTACTCCATATTTCCTTATTTATGTCAGTGTGTGAGGAATAGGGGATAAAGAGATGCCTTTGAAGCCCTGAAGACCTGCCTCTATAACACATACTAGCTTTGTGACCCTGGGTAAGTCACAACCCCTCAGGGCTCTAAGCAGATCTTTTATTCATTGAAAAGAAGGTGCCGCCAACCTGCATGGGAAGAGGGAATACTCTATACTAATGAAATTATAATTCCTGTCCCTGTTTCCTATCCCTAAACTCAATGACTTCTAAGGTCCCTTCTACCTCTAAATCTATGATACTAGTCTAAGAAAAATAAAGTATCTATAAAATGAAATGGGTATGTGTGATGATGGGGGCAGTGGTATTGGTGGTATTTTTGGCTGCTGGGGTATATAAAAAAGACATGTTGGGGGCAGATAGGTGGCTCAGTGGATAGAAAGCCAGGCCTAGAGATGGGAGGTCTGGGTTCAAATTTGGCCCCAGTCTCTTCCTAGCTGTGTGACCCTGGGCAAGTCACTCAACCCGCCTAGCTCTTACCTCTCTTCTGCCTTGGAACCAATAAATATCCTGTACTGATTCTAAGTCAGAAGGTTAAGAGTTAGAAAAAAAAAGAACATGTGGGGTTAAGAAATTTGAATCTTGGCTCCATCCCTATTCTGCATAACTTTGCCCAAAGCAAGTGAATTCTTAAGAATTATATAACTTCCGAGTGGGTATGGGACCTTAGAGATCATATAATCCACCCCCTACCCAAGACACAAATCCTATCATGCTTTGGGCCACATGTAAAATGAGGATAATAATACCTGGTCTATTGACTTCACAAAGAATATGGTGAGCATAGTAGGAGATAATGGATAATCTTTTTTAAAGTCTTGAAAACTGCAGAGTTCTATACAGCACAAGCAATTATTATTTTTATGATTTTTATTCAAAACTTCTTTCTTCATTCTCGAGGCAGTAATCTCTCCAAATCTGCCAGGGGGATTTCAAGGAATTTTGGGTTTTGCGTTCTGCTTGATCCTACCCTTTAAACCCTTCAGGCCCAGAGTGTTTTGAAGTCGATGAATGAAATATATGGAGAATCATTCTTAGCTTGACTGCAGCTGGGTTTTTTTTCCTTCACCTCTACAGTTACAGGCTGACTTGGGTAGTGTGTCCTTCTCCCACCCCCTGAACTCATCATAGTTGCTGGTAATAATAGGAAGAAAGGCAAACCAAGATGATAAGAGATCTTGAAAACATACTATATAAAAAGGAAGACATATGGTGCCCTGAAAAGAGTGCCATCTTAAAAGCCAGAAATCAGACTCTCTCTCTCTCTCTCTCTCTCTCTCTCTCTCTCTCTCTCTCTCTC
>NW_025373677.1:0-2374 GCF_016433145.1 Gracilinanus agilis
AGAACAGAAGGGAGAACAGAAAGAATCACAGATAAGCAGAACAACTTCGAAAGCTACATGTTGAATTTATGATTTATTTTAGAAGAAAAACAAACTGTACATACTAGAAAGCTGCAGTTTCATGTTCTGCTATGTATTTGGAAATGCTTTTTTTATTTGGAGTTTGCTAAGTTCAGGTTTTTTTTCCCCATGTATTTCCCTATGTTCCTGTTACCAGGTCCTGGAACAGTCTCAAGCTCCAAACCAGCTAATTCAATGTCAAAGTAATTTCTAGCTTAACAGTGCTTCTCATTATGATCTGCTAAAATGTTGAATTTCAGTCCTGTATAATTTAATCCCATGAAGAAATTATAAGATCATCTCCCTCAACAAACTGGAACAGTTCATACAGTGCATCAAATATAAAATGAGCTCAGATACTTCCTAGCTGTGTAACCCAGGGCAAGTCACTTAACCACGACTGCCTAGCCCTTACCACTCTTCTAACTTGGAACCAATACTTAGTATTGATTCCAAGATGGAAGGTAAGGTTTTTTTACACTGTGGAATGAGCAATAAAACTAGGTTCTTACCTGATATCATTCCTAGCAGGACAAGGAGACAGACTGTTTCCTGCATGTTTCTTAGCTTACTGCTTTTCCAGTGAGGAACTGATTCCAACATCAAATCCCAATACATGTCCCACTCATCTTTTTTTCCCCTCCTGGTCCTGCAACCAAGTAAGAAATTAAACAAAACTTCTCTCTGTATCTAAGGGAGATGCTAAACATTGTCTGGCTTATTTGTTCTTCAGTCACCTGCTTTGGGCTGACGTACACATGGGGCTGAATGGTATCTGAGAGTCAGTCAAGTGTTAGTCATCATGTAGTTATTCTCTTAAAAGGACTCTCAATAAAATTCATTTCTCCTTTCACCTCAAAGTGATAATAATAATGATAGTTAACATTTATAGTGTATACTATGTGCCAGGCACTGGGCTAAGTCCTTTCCAGTTATCATCTCACTCAATCCTCACAACAGCCCTGGGAGGAGGTGCTATTATAATCCCTATTTTACAAGTGAAGAAAAGGAGGAAGAGAGATGTTAAGTGACTGGCCCAGGTTTATACTGCTAATAAACATCTGAGGCTAGATTTGAACTCAGGTCTTCCAGAGTTAGGCTCCAGTGCTCTAAACACTGCACCACCTAGCTACCTCTGATAAGAGGGGTAGGCTAGCATAGTGGGAAAGAGTGATGATGGCTTAGAACTCAAAGGACCTAGAGTCTTATCTCTGCCATTTGCTATCTATGTGATCTTATTTCCTCCATCTAGAAAATGAAAGAGTTGCATTAAGTGACCTCAGGAGTTCCTTCCAACTCTAAATCTGTGACACTACGATTCCTGGGCAGCGAGGTAGCATGGTGGATAGAGTGCCAGACCTAGAGTCAGGAGACTCATCTTCCTGATTTCAAATCCAACCTTAGCTTTGTGACCCTGGCAAATCACTTAACCCTGTTTGTCTCCATGTTTTTCATCTGTTTAATGGGTTGGAGAAAGAAATAGCAAAATACTCTAGTAACTTTGCCAAGAAAACCCCAAATGAGGTCGCAAAGAATCAGACACCATCTGAAACAACCCAGTAAGAGTAATTTTTTAAACTGATTGTTCTTTATGGGACTCTCCTTCTTAGACACCATGAAAAATTAAACTGAGTGTTTTGGATATTTTGAAACTGTATCTGTTTTTTGGGAAGAAGGGCCAGGTGGCCAATCTTTGTAATAAAGTTGTTTTAGGTTGAGAAGAGCAGTGAGGGATAGGGACTGACACAACTGTGGAGGCAGTAGATAAAAACAAACCTCTGTTTATTAAGTTTATAAGGATTAAAAGATTTAAATGAAAGGTGAAAGCTTAGCAGGAAAGATCCCTAAATACTAATGGGGTACAACTCAAACCACACCAACTCAAGGTCCCTCATGGGATCTGCTTCCGCCCAGTAAAACTGGACCTGCTCTTTCTCCTTATTACTACCTTATACCCAAATTACTTACTATCTAAGACTATTTCTAATAAATATTATTCTTATATATTATTCAGTTACCTCCTCCTTAGTTAAATTGACTCAACTTCTAGTCAGAATTTGGGGGCCTATTGGCTTCTGGCCTGAATGGCTGAGCCCGGTCTGCTCCACTCTGTAACCACGGAGGAACAAAAACCAGATTTTCTTCTTCTAACTGTTGATCTTTTTTTTCACAGCTCTTCCCAAAACTTCCAGCTTTCTCTTCTTTCCACAACTGTCATTCCCATTCAAGAAATTCCCAAGAGCCAAAGTTTTTGCCTCCTCTCTGAGCAAGGAATGAGAGAGAGAGAGAGAGAGAGAGAGAGAGAGAGAGAGAG
>NW_025373678.1:0-2535 GCF_016433145.1 Gracilinanus agilis
CTCTCTCTGTCTCTCTCTCTCTCTCTCTCTCTCTCTCTCTCTCTCTCTCTCTCTCTCCTTCTCCCAGTTAGCTTTAAATTGGTTAGTGGCACCTGCAGTCAAGCTTCAACACTTCTGGAAGCCCCCAAGGTGAGTATAACTTATAGACCCTCCAGGTAAGCCCTTCTTTAAAGGCTTTCTAACTAACCTTGTTCCTGTGCATGACCTTGTTCACATCACTTACTCCAGTCTTCCCCTTTGGTTCCTAGAGAGTCAAATAGAACCTGAGAAAAGAAAGTATATTTCAGTCAAGGCTTGGAGTCACTGAAATGAGAGGCTTTGCATGTCAGAACTGTTACCTGGGAAACCTGAAGTGTGTGTTTCTTTGGAAAAATCCCCATATTCTGGGATTTCATCTTTCAGGATGGCGGTTAGGGATGGCAAAGGGAGGAACATCACTTGGGAGGGCTGCTGCTTTTCTGCTCAGGGGAGGTGGGGCAGCTTTCCTTTGTTTCATTTCCTGCATCCCTAGAAATCCCTGTCCTGGCTTTATGAAAGTGCCCTGGCCTACGGCTTTTTAAACACAATTCTTTGGAGGTTCTTAGATGCTTTTTCCTTCTCGGGAAGAGCAGGGGAAAAGCTTCGGCGATGGTTGCAGAGAGAGCATTCTCGTCGAAGATGCCTGCGCTAATAAGAAACAGCATGATTAAGAGGTAATGTTTGCCATGTCTCTCTCCAAAGGCTCTTCTCTGTGAATTCCAAACCAGCATGCTAGCTGCAGCGCAGGACGCTGGGGCATTTCTCAAGGCTCATCACATGCCTCTCGATTCACAATTCTCTTTCAATTACATCCTTCTGACTCGGGCTTTCCATGGTAACCAAACAGGTACCAGACACCCCTCTCCCCAAATGCTCTCTGGTGACTCAGCAGCTAGAAAACAAAGCGTTTTGTGGTGATGACATTTACACTGCACTAGGCTTTTACTGAAAGCTTTTCTTCCAATGATTCTGCCCAGTCAGGTGCAAGGACTGGGGTTCGATTTTTCAGGCTACAAGTATCTATTAAGTATTTATTATATACTATATTATTATTATTTATTTATTAAGTTGGTTGGTTTTACTCAACTAGTTCCCCCCTTCTTTTTTTGAATTTTTTTCTCTTTTCTTTTTTCCCCCCCAGATTGCATGTTGATATAAGGACTAATATGTCCATTTTACAGATGAGGTTAAGTGAGTCACCAGGGTCACGTAGCTATTAAGAATAGGAGTCAGGACTTGCTGCCAGATCTTTTGAGTCCAAGATCGGTACTCTGGACTCTATACCAGACTTCGTCCTGTTGATTCATTTATAGTCTAGGACATCATGTGCCTCATCCAGGCCCATTGGTCTAGAACTTGAAGAGACTTCCTTGTAAAGAAGAAGAGGAAAAGCGACTTGCCTGAGGTCACTGGGATAGGAAGTTGAACTCATAGCTCTAGAGCTAGAAGGATCCTCATTGGTAATCTTACCCATTTCCCCTCTTTAACAGATTAGGAAACTGAGGCCCAATGTGGCTAACATTACTTCACATACCCTTCTTATTCTTACCTTCTTATTCTAACAGGGACAATCAATATTGAGAAAGGTGCTAACTTTTTTTTTTCATTACCAGGTCTCTAATGGGATTCTGCTGTATCTATTTGATCCTGGGCAGCCACATAGAATGACCCCCATCCTATTTCAAGTCAGTGTTGAGGGAAGTTCATATACCTGAGCCTGACTTTATTTGCTGGGTGCCAGGGGCAATTTTTTGGAAATCTAGGTCTCAAAGTGAGAGAATGCCTGGGTTTCCGTGGGAGAATTAGGGAGAGAATAAGGGAGAGATATAGGATAGGCTGACACTCATTCCCCTCATTCCCATTTTCTATCCTATTTTTGATCTTCTGAACTTCTAAAATGTGGGAGTGATTTGGATCAGGATTCCTTCAAAGCCCTACAGACCAAAGCACTCTTACATGGGACTTGGTGACCAAAATGGGGAGTAATTATCTTTGTAACTTTTACAAGAGGGACCTTGTCTTTTTACTTTTGAGAATCTGTAGTCTGTTGTTACAGTGTTTCATCATAGATATGATTTTTTCAAAAATAAGGATAAATGTGACAAATAATGTGGGAAGACCAAGGCAAAAGAATGAAAATGGAGATAAGCAGAACTAGAATGATATACACATTGACTAACACTTTATCCAGAGAGGTACATAAACAGAATATAAATATCCAGGTGAAGATGTGTGTATGGGTATACTTCTCTACTTCCTAGACATAAATACAAAAGAAAATCAAATCAAAGTTGGCAAAAAATACCAAAGGACTAAGAAAGGGTCATAAGCAAACACATTGTTTAGTTTTTTTGTTTATATTGTATTGAATATTAAGGTTTTTAAGGATTTGAATCCTGGTTTGACCACTCCCTGGGATTATATTATAATCTGAACTGGATCTAGAGAAATCATCTAAGCCAACCTGAAATCTCTCTCTCTCTCTCTCTCTCTCTCTCTCTCTCTCTCTCTCTCTCT
>NW_025373679.1:0-4464 GCF_016433145.1 Gracilinanus agilis
ATGTGATGCTATGTAATACAATGAATTAAATTTAAAATATAAATTAAAATAAAATTTTAAAATGATATTTAAAAGATTACTCTATTATAAAAATGAATAATTCGGAAATGGGTATCAAGTGATAACACGTGTATAACCCAGTGGAATTGCTTGACAGCTCCGGGATGGGGGAAAGGGAAAATGAATCATGGAACCATGGAAAAATATTTAGAAAGAAAATAAATAAATAATGCCAACTCTTTTAAAATAAATAACAATAAATAAGGAAACTAAGGTTCAGAGAGAAAATACTCTATCCATTGTACTACCTTGCTGCCATCTGGATTTCACACTAGCCATATGACCGTGGAAGGATCCCTTCTTTCCTCTGAGACTATTATCTCTTTCAAAAGAGCAGGGGCATTATACCCAACGTAGACTAATCCATGGGAGAGCCAGGACTTGAACTCAGGTCTTTGGACTCCCTTCTTCAGAGTTTTCCCTGACTCCCTGGATCCTGAACATGAGGTTGGCTGATTTGTCCGAGTCCTGCTTCCATTACAACTCTCAGATGTGATTGTCTCTCCTTCGCAAAGGTAGAAAACCCCACAGTGCCCCAACACAGCAGAAAGACTTGGGCCTCTCATCTAAGGATGAACCAGCCAAGCTAGGAGATGGACAGAGGAAAAGGCAAGGCGAGGGCTCTTTTTTTTTGCTGTTAAGTCTCCATCTAGTGGTTTTCTTCAGTCACTACAGGAATGGCGTTGGGGTATGTGATATCAGGCAGTCAGTCCTCAGCACCATTTTCCAAAGCTCAGTCTTGAAGAATCGCAAAATGCAGTCTTTGTTAGAAATCTCAGCAGTCGTCCTGCACCTCGCAGACTCTTTCCCACCCAGGGAGAACTCTGATAAGGGGCTGCTGAGTTAATTCATTGCTTAGGGCAGTTTCTTCAATTTATTGATAAAAATATTGCCACCACGAAAAGGAGAGTAACTTGCTAAGAGCAGGAATAGGTCAATTTCAGGGAATCAATCAACACTGGTTAAGTTCCTACTTTTCTGGCCAAATTGTACTGGCTGCCCTCTATGGCCCCAAACCACCAACAGAACCCAGGGCCCTTCTGTGTCAGCTGCCTCTCCTTGCCTGCTGACTTCCTACTCATCTTTTTTTTTTTTTTTTAACCCTTTCCTTCTGTCTTAGAATCAATACTGTTTATTGGTTCCAAGGCAGAAGAGCATTAAGGGCCAGGCAATGGGGGTTAAGTGACTTGCCCAGGGTCACACAGCTAGGAAGTGTCCGAGGCCAGATTTGAACTCCCGTCTCTAATGGAGAGCTCAGTCCTTTTTTTAAAACCCTTTCCTTCTGTCTTAGAATCAATACTGTGTATTGGTTCCAAGGCAGAAGAGTGGGAAGGACTAGGCAATGGGGGTTAAGTGACTCGCCCAGGGTCACCCAGATAGGAGGGGTCTGAAGCCAGATTTGAACCATCACTAGGTCTGGCTCTTAATCCACTGAGCCACCTAAGCTGCCTGACTCCTATGATCCAGCTTTGAAAATCCAATTCAAATGCTATCTCCTCAAGAATGCCTTTCCTGGTCCAACAGGATTGATTTTTTTTTTTAAATCCTTACCTTTATGAACTTTATAGCATTTTCTGTGAAATTCTCTAATGCAATGTCACATAATATAGAGGTTTCTTTTCCTCCTGCTAAAGTCCAGGAGGGCCAAAAATGCACCATCTTAAAGCTTTATAACCCTCTGCACCTAGCACAATGTTCTGTTTTGTAGGAGCTTAAATATTTTCTGCCAATGTTTGCAAACTCTAGAAGTGTTATATAAATGCAAATTATACTTTTATCCAAAAATCCCAGAGTCCATAGAATAATTTTAAAAACTTGGCTATCATCAAAATATTTACTGTGTGTTCCTGGTAAGTCATTTAAGTTTTGAGTTTCCTCTTCTGTAAAATGAGGAATTGTGAAACATAGTAAGAACTATTATTCCTTTCCAGTAGTGTTTAGACTATCAAATTTCTAGAAATACTTAATTCCTAAACAAGCCTGTAAATAAGTGCAGTTAATCATCCTCTGCATAAAACATGAGAAACCCATAATATTTGATTCAATAACCAGCGCAAGGAACAGAATTACCACTCGTGGGTAACAGCAAGATACTAATAAGCCTACAAATAGGGTGGAAAACTGAAGAAGGCTGTTCAGAAACATAGAACAATCTTGGGAAATGGCTGAACAAGTTATGGTATATGATTGTGATGGAATACAGCTGTGCTAGAAGAAACAATGAACAGAATGATTTTGGAAAAACCTGGAAAGGCTTACATGAACTGATGCAAAGTGAAGTGAAAAGAAGCAGAAGAATATTGTACCCAGTAATACCAATATTTTCTGATGAATAACTGTAAATGACCTTGTTATTCTCGGTAATACATTATTTTCTAAGAAAATACCAGAAACTCAGGATGAAAAATGACATCTACCTCCAGAGAAAGAACTGATGACATCTGAATGCAGACCAAAACGAACTATATCCCATTTTTCTTCATTTTTTTGTTTAGATCCTTTCCACAAAAATGATTAATTTGGAAAAAATGTAAATATAAATCAGATTGCTTACCATCATGGAGAGAGAAGAGATGTGGAAGAGAGGGATGGAGAAAGGGAGGGTGCGAAGGAGGGAGAGAATTTGAAATACAAAATTATAAAAAACTGAATTTTAAAAATTGGTTTTCCACATAGTTGGGAGAAAATATTATTTTTAAAAGAAAAAAGAAATATAGGACAATAATAATTTGGGGGGAAGGGACAGGCATGTTATTTTTATCTACCAGAAGACATATCTTAAAAACAAATAATCATGGAATGAACCAGAAGACCCCACAATGTTGTAAAAAAGAATTGGACTTGTGTCTAGTTTTTGGTTTTTTTTCCCCTTGTTTACTCCTGGTTTATTCTTTGATTTAATTGATTAACTTAATGCAGAGTTCAGGTAAGTTTCACTCATACATAAATGAGGAAACTGAGTCCAGGAAAAAGAAGGCTTTCTTTTTACCCCCAAAGGCCACAGTGGCACTCAAGCCTAGAATTTAGGTCTTTTGGTTCTCATTCAGTACTCTGCATAGCTTACTATTAGGTTAGGCCACCCAGCAAAAATCTTTCCTGGCCCAAGAAAAGATGGATAGTTAGATGTTGATGATGTTGTTGATGATGTTGATGATGATGTTGATGACTTTGATGTTGGTGATGTTGATGACGTTGATGTTGATGATGATGTTGTTGATGACTTTGATGTTGATGATGATGTTGATGATGATGTTGATGACAATGATGATGCTGCAGCTGGAGGAAAGTCCTAGGCTCCCACACTTGTTTTTCTTTAAACTCTTACCTTCTTAGAATAAATACTATGTGAGAGAGAAGGGCTAGCTTCCTTAGAATTCACATTCCACAGACTTATTATTGGTCCCTCTGCAATACTTCTAGAGCAGACTCTACCTGGGGGAATTCCATCATTTCAGTCCTGAAACTCCCAATGTGATGCCTATTGTGTACTGCCTGGCAAGTGCTACTCTAACTACTAAGTGCCTCTCCTAACCATGTCTCATACAATCTGGCTATCTTCCCTGGCCCAATGCATATATCCCACCCCATTGCAGTTCTGGAACCATAATAAAATTAATTCTAAAACTGTTACCTGAAAGGATAGCTTGCTATAGTCCTATAGTGCTCCAATCAGTAATCCTCTAACTTTCTAAATTAAATTTTATTTTACTTTCATATTCACATTCTTTCCCTACCACAACCACAACCAACTGAAAAAGCAAGAAAAACCAAAAGCCTTGTTATGAACATGTATAGTCAAGCAAAACAAATTCCCATATTGTTGACATCTAAAAAACAAAGTCTCAGATGAGTCTGATTTCAACATCTCCTTATCAGGTGTGGGTAATATGTTTCAACTTAAGTCCTCTCAAATTAAGGTCAGTAATTGTGTTGAACAGTTTCTATGTCTTTCAGAGGTGTTTATCTTCTTGTCATTGCATAAATTGCTCTACTGATTCGGATCACTCTGTTTCAGTCCAAACAAGTCTTCCCAGTTTCTCTGAAACTATCCTATTCATTTCTTACCCCAAAATAGAATTCCATCACCTGCACATATTACAATTTATTTAGCCATTCCCTAATTGATAGGCACTCTTTCACTTTCTGAGGTTATTTATAGTTGTTATAAATATTCTTGTGGGGGCAGCTGGGAGGCTCAGTGGATTGAGAGCCAAGCTCAGAAATGGGAGGTTCAAATCTGGCCTCAGACACTTCCCAGCTGTGTGACCCTGGGCAAGTCACTTAACCCCCATTGCCTAGCCCTTACCACTCTTCTGCCTTGGAGCCAATACACAGTAATGACTCCAAGACGGAAGGTGAGGGGAAAGAAAGAGAGAGAGAGAGAGAGAGAGAGAGAGAGAGAGA
>NW_025373680.1:0-7647 GCF_016433145.1 Gracilinanus agilis
GGGAGAGAGAGAGGGAGAGAGAAAGGGAGAGAGAGAGAGAGAGAGAGAGAGAAAGAGAAAGTATAGAGTAGTAAGTTATAGACAAGATGTATCTTCTTGTACCTATGTGACTTATGTCCCAAGAGAGTAGCCATTTCTAAGAATGTCGATATATGAATATATATTGTGCACGTGTTGTTTTAAATATTGCTAATGTTTTACAGGGAAGCTGTTTTCTTTCTAAGTATGTGCTACTTTGTCAAGAAGAATTTTTGTTCTTTGGAATTCATCTATATTTTTATTATGGAAGTCAATGGGAAAATTCAATTTCTAAAAATTTGTTTTATTACCAACTTTTCAGGAAGAGTCCATTTACTTTCAAAACAGTGAAACCAATATATTTTCCCTCACTATCCAGTGATACTTAACCCCAGTTAATTATTTCATGATCTCACTGAGAAGGGACTCTATGCTTCCCATCTATGTCATCTGTATGGACGGTTCTTTTAGATAAGAAATTCTATAATCTTGATTTATTTCTTGAATCATTTGCTGAAATTCCTTTTAAGCAACGAGTGCATCTTAAATGGCCTAGAAGGATGCGCTTACCTGGAGACTTGCCAATCTTATCAAGTGAGTTTTAAAATAAAAATGGCAGGGTAGGAAGAAGAATGCTTGGAGCATGGGTGCAGAGGATTTGGGAGAGAATCAGAGAAGAAAGGGAAGGAAAGCATTTACTTGTGGGACTATACTAGAGACCACCTGGGCTGGATGAGGAAAACAGATGCTGACCAGCCCTGGTGGGCCACTGGCAGTGATGACAAACCTATGACATGCGTGCCAGCACTGACACACTTAGCCATTTTAAAAAAAAATTTTAAACCCTTAACTTCTGTGTATTGGCTCCTAGGTGGAAGATTGGTAAGGGTGGGCAATGGGGGTCAAGTGACTTGCCAGGGTCACACAGCTGGGAAGTGTCTGAGGCCAGATTTGAACCCAGAACCTCCCATCTCTAGGCCTGACTCTCCATCCACTGAGCTACCCAGCTGACCCCAAAAGCCATTTTTAATGATACGTGGCCAAATATATAGAAGTATGGGGCCATGTGCTGAGGATGTGCACTATAGATGACAATTCTACCTCTATTCATTTACCTATTTTGGTTTATTAAATAGTTATATATTACAATTATGCATTTTTCTTATTTAAACTATAAATATCGTGAAATTATGGTTTTTTTCTCAAAGTGACACGCCCCCTCCCCCCGAGGGATGCTCGTTTTTTTTTGGTGAATTTTGACACACCAAGCTCAAAAGGCTGCCCATCACTGCTCTAGGGAGAAGAGCAGGTTTGTAGTGGGTTGGGTAGAGTCTCGGTGGTGATCGTTCAGGAAGGTGGGACTAAGAGGAACAGGAATCCCAGGGTACCACTTGGCCTAACCTGGACCTCTGGCAGCTTTCCTCCCAAGTGGCCATTCAGTTCCTGAGGAAAGACTTGGAGGGAAGCGGAGCCCGTCCCCTCCCCAGACTCTCCACTTCATGTTAGGGTCGCTCTCATGAGTTGCTCCCTTTTGTTCCTAGTTCTGCCCGCTGGGGTCAAAGAGAATGAATCTGATCTGCCTTCCACATGAAACCCCCTGAACTATATGAATACAGCAGGACGTTTCCACCTCCCGAGGTTCTCTTGTTCACAATAAATAGCCCCGTTCCTGCTCCTCACCCCTCCGTGCCCAGTCTCCAGTCTGTCCATCTTCGTGGTGACCCTCTCGGAATCCCCTCCAGTTTGTCAGTGTCCTTCCTGAAAAATGGCTCTCAGGATTGAGCAGGACACTGTAGATGGGCTCTGATCAAGGTAGAGGGAGGCCCTTCGGCGGGCACCATGGTGCGCCCTAAGC
This sequence comes from Gracilinanus agilis, assembly GCF_016433145.1. Classification (NCBI taxonomy): domain Eukaryota; kingdom Metazoa; phylum Chordata; class Mammalia; order Didelphimorphia; family Didelphidae; genus Gracilinanus; species Gracilinanus agilis. The sequence goes on from NW_025373680.1 coordinate 1,874, forward strand.
AAGCTGGGTGGGAGTCAGAAAACCGTGGTTGGAATTTTGAGTCTGTTCTTGGGAGTCTCGGATTTCAAGCTGGGAGAGACTAGGAGGTGCCCATCACAAACGAGGAGATCAGGCACGTGCCCAGGGACACCCTTACCTTCATCATGCCCCTTCGATCTCGCTGGCTAGACACTTACCACCTTTCCCTCAGCCTTTTTTGGTGGTGTTGATTGGGCTGGGATTGGAACTAAGAGCTGGTCCATGGAGGGACTTCCTGGTCTTAGAAGCTTCATCCCCTCAGGAGGGTCAGCCATTTGGCTGTCCCTGACAGTCTTGAACCTGACTCCAGGGCTGTTAAAAGCTTTAACCTTTTTCAGAATCTGACAAAGGTCAGCAAAAGTTTTTGTTATGCAAGAAAGCTGAATCACAACCAGTGAATTTTTACAAAAGATCATTTTATTAAAAATGACAAAAATTACATAAAGTTTCTTTTAAAATTATGACAATTCTATAAATACAACATAAATATTTATTTTTTAGGGATGGGGAAAAAGACTAGATCTGTGGTTTCACTGCTTTGAGGATCTCTTGCAAGAGGAGGAATTGCCTTTTTCCAGTGTAGACTGGTACCTTCTTTGTACTTAGTGGTAAAGAGTTTTGTGGGCCATTGAGAGTTTAATGACTTGCCCAGAGTCATGCAGTCAGTATGTGTCAGAGGAAGAACTTGAACCCAGGCTTTCTGATCCTGAAGCCAACCCTTTAGTTAGCCCATCACTGGAGGTAAAATCTACTCAAGGGATCTCTAGGTTCTGCACCTAGGAAACAAGGATGGCAATTCCCCTCTTCGGATAACGTATCAACAAAATAGAAAATATTTTAACTGTTTCAAAATCTATAAATTAATATTACCTTATAGGGAATAAATATTACATAAATACAAATAAATTAATTTAAAATAATTAGAAGTAGCGCCTTATTGCTCATACTTTTCGGTTCTTCACAGAGAACAACACGGTTATCTGCTCACTAGGCAGATGTTTTTCAGTGAAGGAAGGAAGGGGCATGAACTAAAACGTTCAGGCATCAAGACTCCTGGTGTTCAGAAACCGAACAGCCCGAATAGTCCCCTGGATGAAGCGTGTATAGTGCCACAGGATGAGACGGAGACCCACATCCCTAGACCAGGCTTTCAGAGACTGCAGCTCGGAGAGTAGGATCTTGGAGGTAGTTGGGTTGGGGGTGGGAACTGCATCTGTCTTTTTGATCTGGAGGGAGGAAAAGAGAAAAAAAAAGATGATTTTTAGTCTTATAAAATACTCTTGGGGGAAGGCCCACCATTATTTCTGGGAGACACGGGCATGGTTGGGAAATGCTGCTAATGTGGACCAAATCTAATGAGGAGCAGCACTTTGGCCAATCTCTCCATGGTCTTGGATGGAATCCTGGTCTCTGATACTTCTTCCTGTAAAGGAACCTGTCTGAGCCCTGATAACTATCTCTTGTTCCAGTGACAAAAAATCCCCCAACGACACTATCCTTTTGACCTTCCTTTGATTGTAATGACTCGGAATATTTTCATGGTTAATTCTCCACAATTCAGTGTCTGAATGGTCAGTTTGTGGTGGGGATCAAAAGCCTCTTTCTCTGTCCATTCACTCGAGAGATTTCACTGTCTTAGCCCTATGCAGGACTTGGTATGTTGCTGTTACCGTAGCAGCTCCAGTATGGGTTCAAAAAAATGATTTACAACTTTCATTACCATAGCGGCTTGCTAACAGTAGATGCGTGATAAGTGCTTGTTGAATCAAATGGCTATGGATGACTGAGGGTGGCCATCTGCTCTTTTACGGCCCCCTGAAATAGGTTTTGTCTCTTCAGGTGCTAAAAATCTAGAGTGAATTCTGGTTCTTACTTTAGGGGGTTTTCATTGGTTTGAGCAAAGGGCAGAAGGACTTAGAGATGGCTGGCCGTGGCCCTTCTTCCTGTCACCCCAGGGTGGATGTTTCTTCAGAGAAGTATTTGATCATGACTTGAATATTCTGGGTCCAATTTCAGGTAGCAAAGTTAACTGACAAGCCAAGCACACTTCAAGAAAACAAGGAAGTTAAGTTGTAGACACGGCTTAATGCCTCCACCTGCTCAGCCTTGATCAGTCATCTTATTTTTGGCTCTATATGCTTCAGTTTCTTTTCCTAATACAGTTTCTCTGAATTCACCAAGTTCAGACTACGCTGAGGACCAGAGCGGGCCGGGCTGCCATTGTCTGTAACCGTCCTAGCCAAAAGTAACTGGTCCTTCCATGGTGGAGGTGGAGAGCATGTGCTCAGTCTGTAGAGAAAGACTGTTGCCCGTCAATAAATTCAATTCAATAAACACTTATTCAGCATCTACTTTGTGCAAAGCACTCTTGGAAACTGTTGAAAATGTGTCCATTGGAGCCAGGGTAAACACTAGAGAGAGAATGTCCCCATCCATGTCTGTTGGTAAACAGAACCCGTCATCCAGTTCATTTCTCCATGGGATTGCCCCATGAACATCATCCTCTGGGTCAGAGGGTCCATTTCCTGAAGTCTTTGCAAGATTTTTCTACCTTTGTAAATTCAGGGGCTGCATCCTTTATCAGTTTAGGAAGCTGTCAGCCGAGGGCATATTTTATTACTAAGGCCAGTAAGTATCCTCTCTTTCCTTAAGTTACCACCTTAGGGCTACAGGAGCTTCAACAAGATAACATACATAAAATACTTTGCAAACAATTAAGCACGATCTGAATGTCTATGATTATTATTTGCAGTGGTGAAGAAAATGCCAGAATTCTAAGCCTCTCTAACCATCACTTGCCCTTGCAGACATCTCTCCTGTTCCATTCCAATCTCCTTCTGTGTTAGTCTTGGACCTGGAGGAACTGGTGGGAGTCAGAAGCTCCAAGTGGGACTTCCCATTACTAGTAAGTATGCCATCTTAGGAATCTGGCTGTGGTGATCTTTTCCTTGGACAGTAATAGGCTAGTTGTCACTTCTGAGTGATGGTTGTCATTGTCTCTCTAATATGTGCCATGCCATATCCTCTAAGACTTTTCAATCAGAAGTTTCCCAAGAATTCCTATAAAAAGCTGTTCTTAAAATAAAAAGTGAACAACAGTGGGCAGCTCCATGGCTCAGTAGGTGGAGAGTCAGTCCTGGAGACAGAAGGTCCTGGGTTCAAATCTGGCCTCAGGTATTTCTAGCTATGTGACCCTGGGCACTTAACTCCACTTACTACTCTTCTGCCTTGGAACTGATACTTGATATTGATTCTAAGACAGAAGATAAGGGTTTGCAAGCTGTGGCCATGATTTTTTCTTTTGTTTTCTCGACAGCTGGCATATGTTTTAGACAGTCACATGAAGAACAATTTCCCACTTCCTGGCTCTCATGCACTTCTGAACTAGTCTCTTATGACTGGCACCAAAATGAGATACCCCAACAGCTTCCACGGAAGAGAGGGAAAGGAACACTTCAATTGTCAGGAAGTCCCCGATAGGGCTTTTGATTGGCTTCTAGCCATCTTGTTTTTGTATTTTAAAGGACCTTCAGGCTTTCTTTGGGGAGCCTGTCCCTTTCTAACTTGTAGCCATTACTTCTTGGGATGGGCAAAGGGAAACTCACCAAAAGCTTCAGATCGTGGGCTAGTTGAGTAGTGCTCAGCTTTAGGGTTTGAAACCTGGTATCCTTCGTCTCAGTTTCCATGTAGTAAAGATATGTGTCAAATTCTAGAAGACCACCGATGATCTTTATCAAGCATGTCTCCTTATGTGAAATAAAAAGAGAAAAATTATAGTTGCCATTATGTAAAATAAATAAAACTGGTCTTTTAAAAGCACATCTTGGATTGCCCCTTTTCCCATTTTTTCCTACCCCTTGACCCAAATTAAAAGACTCCTCTTAGGATATCATCTCATTTCTCCTCCCAGTGGCCCTGTGGAATTGGAAAAGTCCAGTTGCCTCCTTTTCCATCTGGACAAACTGAGACACCACTTCAATGACTTTGCTAAAAGCCAAACAGGTGTCGAGATCTGGGAATATGATTCATTCCCCAGTTCCTCCCTCTCTTCTTCTCTTTCTTAAATTATAGACCTTCCTTAGGTCAGTGGGTCTTGGACTTGGACTCCTTTCATGGAGTAATCATGATTCAGGACAGATTATCTCACTGTTTGGATGGGAGAGGAACAGCTCAGAATGATTTCATGAAGAAATGAAGCTTGAAGGTATGCCAGTGGTCAGCTAGGGAAGAAAAGGTTAATGGACCATGTAATGGAACATCATCTGGCTTTTATCTCTTACAAGTTTCCATTCTTTGAGATCTAGAGGTTTAAAAATACATCCACACCAAGAGGAATATCTAGGTTTGTTTTATATCATGAAAATGGGACCATCATTGGGGTCCCTTTTAAATTAGCTGGCTTGTGAAATGCATATTGTATATATATATATATATATATGTATGTATGTATACATATATAGAGATAGAGATAGAGACAGAGAAAGGAAGATATATCTATAGCTATCTATGTATATATATTTCCTTCTTTTCTTCTGCATGGCATATCTTCCCCATTTAGGTGGGTCTCAAGATGGAATTCCTTCCCTCCCTTATTTCCAGTTTGGTGTATCCCAATGGCCACTCATCGTCTCCTTGTAGCTATAGCACAGGCACTGCCTGTGAACGAGGGCAGATACATGCTTGGTTAGGAGTCGAGTGATCAGGAGCCAAGATGTCCTTTGATTAACTCATAGCATGAAGCTCGGGGGAACCGCTAGCTTGGGAGCCCCGAGTCTCGAGTCCAGTCCTGTTCCTCATTAGTTCTGAACTGTTGGGTGAGTTGCCTCTCTGCTCTTGGCTGTGCTTTCCTCATTGGTAAAGGGAGGGTTTCGGTCTGGAGGAGCTCCATGTTCCTTCCAGCTCAGTTCTATGACTCGGGGGGCCCAGTACCTCGTTGAATGCAAGAGGGAAGCATCCATCTCGCTCTGTGATATTGGGAAGATGCAGGTTGTTTTCGGCGAGTGCCTCATTGCTGTTGTCACACAGGTTCTGGGTCTTACACATCTGGAAGAGAGGCAAAGCAGTCATGATCACATGGATGTTTCCAAAACAAGAGACGAATGGGCCATCTAAGCACAGAATCACAGAACCTCAGAGTGGGCAGGGGGCCCCAGTGGGCATCTGGTACACCCCATGCCCGAAATGGAAATGACTCTTTCATCTCCCTAGCAAGTCAGAATCCCGACTCTGCTTGAGGACTTCCAGCAAGGGGTTGTTACTCCCTGCAAAGATGGTACAGTTCATTTTTGGCTAGATTAACGGAGGAGCAAGTTTTCCCCAATACCAACCCTTTGTTTGCCTCTTTCTGATTCTCACTATTCTTGCCCCATGGACCAAGAAGAACAAGGCTAATTTGCCTTGCCACATTATGGCCCTTTAGACCCTTAAAGACAGCTCTCAGGTCCCCTTTAATTCTTCTCATCTTCAGGCTAAACTCCCTTCCCATTTCCCCATCTCTGTTTGACACTAGGAGGGTCAAACTTTCACCTAAAAATGAGCTCGAGGCATACCTGGAAAGACCAGTATCCAATAGATTCCTTTACATTTTGGACATTATTTTAACTTTTTTGTGATCTTGTATCAAAGGCCAGCTTCTGCTCCCATGGGGAATGGGTTGTCTAGTTTACCATTTTAAATTATTTTTTCCCTTTGAGGAAGATTTCAGGCTGGAGAGTCCTCAATCAAAGAATCTTATCCTGTGGCCACCGGCTGCCAAG
>NW_025373681.1:0-6288 GCF_016433145.1 Gracilinanus agilis
CCCTGGAGCCTGGGGACCCTCGCCCTTGCCCACCCTCCGTGCCCGCTCCTCGGCCGGGCGTCTTCCTCCGGTCGGGGGAGGCGCTGCGGGGCCTCGGCTGGGCCTGCCAGCCTAGGGCTCGGGGAGGGGGGGCCACGGGCGTGCGTGTCTGTGGGCCCCGGCCCGGGGTAGGGGGTTGTAGAGGACGGGAAATGGTGGATGGAGCCTGGGGGATCCGGGCCCATTCGGGGCACCTCCACTGGCCCCGCCCCAATCTGGGGGGAGGGACCGGCCTGGTGCAGGTCACAGCCATCCGGGCCTCTGCCAACCTCCAGGCTCCCCAACTTCCTCATCCCAGCAGGCAGGGTCCCGTACGGCCAGCCCTCGCTGTCGGAGGAGCCCTGAAATAGGGGTAGACAGTCTCCGGGCTGGGGGAGGGGAGCACGGGGGGGTACGGGGAACCGGCTGGAGACACCGCAAGGGCAGCCTTTTCCTCCCGCCTGAGGGTCAGTACTCTAGCCAGTATTGACACTCGGCCGGGAGCTCGGACGAGTGACCCTCTTACAAGCCATTGAGTGGTGGAGGAGACCGAAGGAAATAAGCATGCCTGGACTAAAGGGATGCCCCAGTTTCGGGGAGCTAGACCCACGGATGAGCCTTGGCCATCATAGCATCGGATCCGGATGCAGAGAGGAGATACTTCGTCTCAACTAGGAAGAGCGACCTACCGCTGTTTTTTGTTATAGAATCTGCTGCCATTTGGCCCACTTCTTCCACACCCTGCAAGCAGGAGTGATTAAGGTTAGATCTTGGGGAGGATTTGCATTGGTGACCCTTGGGCAATTGTGGGGAGATTAAAAGCCTGAGATCTGAGGAAATTCATGCCTTTCAGAACCGAGGGCAAAAGGGCAGGACGAAGGCTAAAATGATTGGCTTAGATGCCTTTTCCATCCTAATCAGCTATTCCTTCCTCTTCTCACCTCTTCCTGGTATCCTGAGGAAAGGGCTGGGTAATGTTAGGAATGAAAAGAGGGTGGATTTGGATACTGAAGTTCAAGTCCTTCCCTAAGCTCCTTTTGGAAGGAGAGGAATAAAGGTGGGGGAAGAAGGGAGAGATGCCTGTGCAAATAACTGGGGAAAGCAACAATTTCTATTATAACCCAATTGCTGTCACCCAGTGTTGGGATCAAAGTCCAGCTGAGTGTGGAACTTCAAGGATTACTCCTGCCACCTTCGTCCATGGGCTCTCCAGGTACCAGCCCTCCATGTAATATGCTGCCTACCCATCTGCCACTGTCTCTCTCCCCACCCCCTACCCTACCCCAGGGATCTTGTTTTCACTGCTTTCAGTAACTTTGACTCTAGACATCCTGATTCTTTCACTCCCAGGGCTGCTCAAATGTATAGGGCCTCTGAGTTGGGATGTATGCAGGAAGTTTCCCTCATTTTCTCCCCAACTCTGGACAGAGAGATTCACCATCATCACCACTAGGTCAGATATTTCTAGCCCATAAATAAGTAGGGACCCAGAGGGAAAAAAGGAAAACCAGTTATGGAAGTGCCAGGCTGGGAGCCTCCCTGCCAGGGCACACGACTTCACTGTGGACAGGGAAGGAGGTAATCACTGGAACCGTGGGGAAAGTTCAGTGGGTCCTAGGCTCAAATTTTTGGTTTTTATGCTAAGAAATCAATTGGACTTTTCACTCTGAAAGAGGACCCTGTCACCCTGATGGGAATTGTGGGAGGAAAAACCAGGAAGAGAAACTGTGCCTTGGGGATAGTATTAAATGAAGATGAGAAGGCCTTTGTACCTTGAAGCAACTTGGCCTATGTTGCAATATGATCTTTCACCTTAGGGAATTAACTTAGTCTTTATTGGGGGCACTTTGGGTAGAATACAGTTGGGTGGAGGGGGTGCTGGATTTTGGAGGGTAAAATGAGATGGGCCGTTCTTTGATGGGAGGTGGTGGTAGGTTGGGCCTTGGAATGGGACTGATGCTGATCTCAGGTGGGTAGTGGGGATTGAGAGTGGAGGCAAAAGTATCTGACAAATAGATCCTATCCTGAAGCCCCTTCGTCCTGGGGCAGTGTCGTTCGTCCTGTCCAGGATGGCGGCCTGTGGGGGCAGCTGCAAGAACAAGGTCACAGTCTCAAAGCCTGTATGGGACTTCCTGAGCAAGGAAACACCAGGGCGGTTGGCCCGGCTTCGGGATGAACACCGAATATCCATCCTCATCGATGGAGAGACATCGGACATCTATGTTCTCCAGCTTGCTCCCCAGGGCCCTCACCCAGCCCCTCCCAATAGCCTCTACCTTGCCAGAAAGGCTCTCAAGGGGCTGCTAAAGGAGGCTGAGAAGGAGCTAAAGAAGGCACAAAGGCAGGGGGAGCTGATGGGCTGCCTGTCCTTGGGGGGTGGGGGCGAGCATCCAGAGCTTCACCGCCCAGGTCCCCCTCCTCTCCGGGCTGCTCCACTGCTTCCCCCAGGGGCCCGAGCCCCCTTACCTCCTCCACCCCCTTTGCCCCCACCTCCTCCACCTCGCCTTCGAGAGGAGGCTGAAGAGCAGGAGAGTACTTGCCCCATTTGCTTGGGGGAAATCCAGAATGCCAAGACACTGGAAAAGTGCCGACACTCGTTCTGTGAAGGCTGCATTACCCGGGCACTTCAGGTGAAGAAGGCCTGCCCCATGTGTGGTCGTTTCTATGGGCAGCTGGTGGGCAACCAGCCCCAGAATGGGCGAATGCTAGTCTCCAAGGATGCCAGCCTCCTGCTGCCTAGCTATGAGAAATATGGAACCATTGTCATCCAGTATGTCTTCCCACCTGGCGTCCAAGGGGTAAGAAAATCACACTCTTTCCTCCCCTTTTGGCCTCTCCAAAGCTAATTTGATGATCTGACTCACCCCTTCCATTATTAGAAGAGGGAAAGAGTTGGCCAATGATTTAAGATAGAATGTGTTTGGCTCTGCTGTTTTCAACCATTCTGACTTTCTACTCATTGTCTGGGGGTGGGGGGGTATCTCCTATAAAGCTGGCTCCCCACTCTTGTTCTCCCCTACTCCCAACACACATAAAAGTCCAATAAGATTAAGGAAAGGAACTAGTTAATATTGACATGATGAATCTGCAAGTGTTTGGTAGTATAGAAATTGCTGTAGAGGTAAATTGCTAGTGGGAGTGCAGGATAGTTCAAGCAAAGAAAGATCATGATTTTGTTATATTTATTTGAAATAAAGAAGGCAGTGGGACAATATATGCTAGGAACAGGTGTGATGAGTGAAGGCCAAGAAGTAAGTCATCTTGGGAGCCTCCTTGTTAGAGAGTAATGCCTAAGACAGAGTCCAGTTCTGGTTCTCACAAGATTGTGAACAGTCTGGATAAGAGTTATAGAAATACTAAAATATATAATTAATAAATCCTTGGTTGATGGCATTAAGAAGAGAAGGCCAAGAGCTGACTTAGGCCAAGTCCAACTAACTACTCTGCTTCAATCCAATAAGAACCAATCAAGAGGAAAACTGTCCAGTTGAAGTATTGGTGATTAGAATTAGATTATAGGAAAAACTTCTCAAATATAAGAATTGATGGTTGGATCAGTCCTCTGATGGATGGCCAAAGCATCTCCTTCTGAGATGGACTGAGACCACACCAATGGAGTGATGTCCAGAATGACTAGTAGTCATCAGCATGAGCCTATAGGGCTGTGATGGCAAACCTATGGCACATGTACCAAAAAGGGCATGCCTGCAGTCAGTCACCCACCAGAGTTCCTTACCAGAAAGTCAGAGGGACTCAGGGCAGAGCTGTTCCCCTTCCCCCACCTCTCCATGTGTCTGAGGACATTCCTTATTTCACCTGCCTCCCTCAATGGGAGCACTTCCTTCCTCCCCAGTGTGGGGTAAGATGTGGGGGGAGGGGAGGACTCACACGCTGCATGAGATTTTGGTGCAGACAGCAGCCTGTTGAGTCTGTGGAGAAGGCAATTCCTATGGCAGGGTTGGAGAAGAGTTAAGTTTGAGGGGAGCATAGTTCACAGCTTGGCACATAGCTGGAGGGGATTGGAGCCCTCAGGCCACTCTCTTCCTGCTCTCCATGAGCATCTCTCATCACCTACCTCTCTGCTGGCTGAAGTAAGGGTGGGAGAGTCCTGGGGTGGGGGTAAGGGGTGGGACACAGCACTCTGTCTCTAAAAGGTTCACCATCACTGCTCTAGGGTATCTGTCCACTGACTACCCCACCACTCCCCCATCCTCCCAGGCCGAGCACCCAAACCCTGGAGTTCGGTATCCTGGCACCACACGGGTGGCCTACCTCCCAGACTGCCCCGAGGGCAACAAGGTGCTGACTCTGTTCCGAAAGGCGTTTGACCAGCGTCTCACCTTCACCATTGGCACTTCCATGACCACGGGGAGACCAAATGTCATCACTTGGAACGACATCCACCACAAGACCAGCTGCACTGGGGGACCCCAGCTGTGCGACACCCCTCCAATCCCTCTTTCTCTCTTGACCCCTATTGCCATTGTGTGGTCCTCAACCCTTTCCCTGGGAACCCTCTCATACAGCCCTGAGGCCTCTCCCCATCTATGTTCAACTCAGGCCTCAATTAGCTTCCAACATGTCTCCCTTCCCTAATCTCAGATTCCTCCACCCATTTTACAAAACACTTTTTGTAACTACTCTGTGCCACACACACACACACACACACACACACACCAGCCTGGTCCTGGGGTACTCACCTTGGTCCATCCACAAATTAAGTAGATTTGGACCCATCCTTCCCTGGCCATTGGGAGGGGGAGGAGGCAGGGTCTGGTGTTTCTAGAGGATCAGCAGGAAGGGGTGGGCATGGGGACTGCAGGAACAGCACATTTAACCTTCCTTCATCTCTGTTTGCTTCTAGATTTGGGTACCCGGATCCCACCTACCTGACCAGGGTGCAAGAGGAACTGAGAGCCAAGGGCATAACAGATGATTAAAGGATATTCCCTTCCTTTGCCCCTCGCCCCCAAACCCCCTCCCCTATGGAGGATTCATTCCCTCCTTCAGCCTGTCAACTGATGTCTCTATTCATGCCTCTCCATCCTACCTCCAGTGCGGAGGAGACTTTTCTGGTTTGGAGGGAGCCTTGGATGGGAGGGTACAGCCTCCTAATTCCTGTCCCCCACTTCCGCCATGTACTTCAATGTGATGTGACCCCTGCCCCTGACCCCAACCCAGACCTTGCCGACATCTGTTTGGGGTTCACCTACAAGGGTTCTATCCATGCTGCTCCCCTCTCTCTTCCTTTTCCCGTCCCATGTACATACCCTGACCCCACTGCCCTCTGTACCCATACCTCACCCAGTCCACTTTGGATCTTTCTGAAATATGCTCCTTGGGAGGCCTCCCTACCCGAAGGCTGCCCCCAGCAGCCACACACAGAGAATCGTCCTTGGCAGTGAACTCATGGGGTGTGTGCGGTTGTTAGCAGAGGGGAGGGATCGGGGTTCCTCTGAGGCCCCCATGCCAAATGGAGCCTGCCCTGTGTACTCATCAAGCCCCTTCACTCTCATCTTGTCCCCTCTTTGTGTCTCTGTCTGTCTTTCTGTCCCGTGTCTGTCTTTCTTCTCCTTTCCTCTCCCTGTACTCAGTTTGGAACTGCCACCAGACTAGCTTTTGATTTAATAAAAATAAAATATGCAACAGCACTCTGGACAGGCCATGGAGAGGAGGGGACTCCTACTAGGGATGTGCCTGGGGTATGGGGAAGGACGCTTTACGGGTCCCTCTAGGCTTCTGGAGAATGGAGGGGGCCCAGGGTGACCGACTGAACCTGCCACACTGGAGCACTTCGGTCTGCATTTGATTCTGGGAGTTGTATTGAGTGAGGGTGGGATTCTGGGGAAAGAGACAATCCTCCCAGTCCTGCTGGGGTTTCAGTTGGGATGGGAGTGGGGCGGAGCTCGGAGATTGAGGGAGGATTCAACAGCGGCCGCAACTTCACGGACTCAGCGCCTCAGGCCCCCTCAGCCCCGTGTCCCCTCGGTCCTGAGAGCTCCGAACAGGGTCTAAGTCCAGCATGAAGCCCCCAGATCGCCCTACCTCAGGCCGCACTGACCGGATGCTGGGGGCTATGGGGGGCATGCTGCGCGCATGCGCCCTGCCCGAGACTGAGGGGGTAAGGAAGGGGGACCACGGTGGGCTGGGTTCGGGGGAAGGGAGCCTCAGGCTGCACACCGCATCTCACCTTCCCAAACGGCAGCCCCGCTGACAGTGGCAGGCACTTGTAAAGCCTTTCAGTAGTAATAAGGTCCAAAGCAATTCCTG
>NW_025373682.1:0-2043 GCF_016433145.1 Gracilinanus agilis
TAACTGCCCTGGTGGAGTCTCTCAGGGCTTGTATTTATATTGGCAAATCTGACATTTAGTCCCTGCCACTATGACATCAGGTTGATTCAGCCAATTTACCCAGTGTTTTGGGCCTCAGAATCACCAAAGAACTAAATTAACATTTTTCTTTACTTCTATAATCTTTGGGAGTTTTTGCAGGGAAAATATATTTCTGTCTAGTGAACCTAAATCCCTCAGCACCACTGTCAAGAGTAGGAAGTGAAGAAAGTTCTTAAGAGACATTTATTTTCAATATAAACTCTTTTTTGTCCAGACTTATGATTTCATCAGTATGAAGAACTCTCAATGAGGAAACTTTCTTTAGGAATATAAATCAAATGCAAATAAACAATATGATTGCTAGTTATAGTTCTTAGAGTGTCCAGGAGATACAGGGAGGGCATGTTATGATTTGCCCAGAACCTCACAATATTATGTCAGGGATAAGATTTGAATACAAATTTTCCTGAGAAGTCATATTTCTATCCACTCTCACAGGGCTGGCTCTTATAATAAATGTGTGTATCCCCTGTCCCAAAGCTATTGGCATTGGCACTGGACTCTCTCTTTATTGCTGAAGATGATTGCTCTGAGGAGTAGGGTGTAGAGAAGAGAGAAAAAAAAAAGAGATAGAGACCTTCCGGGTTAAGATGGCGGCAGAGTAAGAAGCAGCTCTTAACCTCTCCTGACCGAAACATACAAAACTCCTCAAGGGGACATAAAAACAAGTCCAGACGAACGGAGGAACCCCACAACAGGGCACAGCGTGGAAGGTGCGTGGAATCGAGACATTTCCAAGCTAAAAAGGGCTCTCACTCACTCAATCGCGAGCTGAGCAACCGCCCCACCCCCACCCCCTCCACACTCACCTATAGCTCCGAACCCAGCTAAAAAGAAATAGAGCAAGTTTGGGGCACCCATCGAGTCATCAGCAGCTCCTGGACCTGTTCCTGACAGCAGCAAGACTTAGGACCCCATTAAGTCAAAAAAAGCACGCGAAATCTGAGCGCGCGCGCCGGAGCAGGACGCTGGGCGCACAGAGTGCCGGCTGAGTAGAGGCGTGGGTGGAGGCAGAACTAAGCCTAAGTGGGGAACCAGTGCAGACGGGTATACGACTGTAGAAGCAGCGCCCTGAGACTTGTAAAGAAACCTCCAGCAGAGGAACAAGCAAGAGGGCCCACCAGGGGGCTTGACCTTGGAAAAAACCAGAATTCAGACCTCAGGAGCCAATAGATTGGGAACAGACACTGAGCCCGAGGATAAAGCTGAGAAGCTGCTGGGCTAATGATGGCTACTCAGCATCAGCATCAGGAGGTTCAGAAGAGAAAGAATAATAACAAAAAGAAGAAGTCTTTAACACTCGACAGCTTTTACACAGAGAAAATCCAGACAACCGAGCAAACAGAGGAGGAGAACAAACAAGCATCCGGACCCTCCTCAAATAAGGAAAACTCCTCACAACCTATGGAAGAGTTCAAAACTGAGATCCTGAGGAAAATGGAAGAGATCTGGCAAGAAAATAACAGTTTAAAAGGTAGAATCTTGCAATTGGAAAGTGAGGCTCAGAAATCAAATGAACTGATAAGCAAATTGAACACCAGAAATGACAAGATTGAAAAGGAATACCAAAAGATTATAGCCGAAAACCAAAAGATTATAGCCGATAACCAGTCCCTAAAGGCTAGAGTCGAGCAATTAGAAACCAATGATCTCTCAAGACAACAAGAACAAATAAAACAAAGTCAAAAGACTGAAAAAATAGAAGGAAATATGAAATATCTCAATGAGAGAGTGACAGACCAAGAAAACCGGTCTAGAAGAGACAATTTGAGAATAATTGGTCTTCCAGAAAAACCAGAAATTAATAGAAACCTGGACTCCGTACTAAAAGAAATTATTCAGCAAAATTGCCCTGAAGTCCTACAACAAGAGGGCAATATAGACATCGAAAGGATCCATAGAACACCCACCATATTCGACCCAGAGAAGAAATCGGTTAGAAATATTATTGCCAAATTCAAA
>NW_025373683.1:0-2171 GCF_016433145.1 Gracilinanus agilis
TATATATATGATATATTATATCTTGCTTTGTTTTGAGATATGACTAATATGGTGGAAACAGATTTTGCATGATTTCACATGTATAATTAATATAAATTTTATAAATATTTTTTCTTTTGTACTTTACCTTCTCAGTGGGTTGGAGAGGAGTTGGGACAAAGGAAGGAACTGGGAACTCTTCAATTTATTTATTTATCAATCTATCTATCTATTTATTTATTTGCTTATTTATTTTTTTGGTGGGTACAACCATGGAGGCAACTTTGTTTATTAATTACTTGGTTAACAATGTTAAGCAAAGCACAAAGTAGAGAGATGTATGCTTGCGTAGAGTGTTTATAGCTAACATGGAGGAGATCCTAGGCAAGGTCCAACTAGGACAAATATTTCTCTCTTTTTTTTTGAACTCTAAATTTAAAAAGAAAAGAATGTTAATGATAAATATATGAAAAAAGAAAATGATGATTCCTCTAGCAAAGGCAGAGTCTATACAGTGATGTGACATGATGTAAGACATTTTTTAGAGGAAAGAAAAGGCAAGATCAATGGGGGAGTGTATTTGAGATTTAGCAGATAAGAGGGAACATGATTGCTGGTAGGAAGATGGGCAAACAGAAGTACACAGCCTGTAAAACTGAGCCAGAAGACTTAGATGCCCAGGGATTAGTTTAGGTCATTGTGTTTTGCATACTCAAGAACTCAAAAAAGAGGAAAGAAGCAAGTTATTGATGTGGGAAGTAGAGGGAGGCCAAATGGACATAGCCACCCCACAGGTAAAGGAGAATCATTAGAGTTGCCAGTTTGAGGAAAAGGAAACCAGAGGGTTAATAGGAGAATAAGGCAGCTGGGATATGAATAACAACTGTGGTTACATCTCTGTTTATGTGTATGTGAGTGAGGTTGAGAAATATTTAGAATGCTTTAGCACCTGATTGAATCAGTTACAGTGACAATGTACCTTTGTTAAATATTTGAGGGTAACATAAAGATAAAATTCTGAGCGTTTCTCCAATTCTTAACTATGGTCTTTGATGAGATAATCTGGCCAAGTCCTGGCCAAGGTTTTGCTGTGAATAAGTGAGCTATGATGGACCAGACATTATAAAATTCCATCTCTTTACCTATCTTTTGTTTACACATGATTTTTTGACAATGTTGATCAATCTGCATATAGGAGGTGAAGGTTTAGAGGAGGCTTGAATGTGAAAGCTTCTAACTCTCAAAAAAATAGTAATTCCCTTCAGATGAACTGTTGTGGTCATAGCCTTATCAAGGTGAGTTCTCCCTCAAGTGTTTTACTTGTACGCGCATAATTGGCATGACTAGTACTATGAGGGATTCTTTGTGGGATTTCCCATATGTCCTTATGTTCTTATTTGCTATTTCTTGATGCTCTGTAGCCAAACAGAGTTGTAGCAATTTTACATTCCTCCATGTCTTCACCAGCCTCTGCTTTTTGGGGGTAGATTTTGCTAAGGAAATTGTGTAATGTTTTTACCCTGCTGTGTGGAAAGGTAGACCCAGTACCTGACTCTCTGCTTTGATATTCATTTTCCTTTGTAGTAAGGCAGTTTGTGGCAGCAGCAGGCAGGTTTTAGGTGTCACTTCTGAAGGAAGGTTCTCAGCTTTGATCACAGGTTGCCTTTGGGGGATTTTTTTTCCTACTGGTTCATTGTGATTGCTTTAGGTGTCTAGTCTCCATGCAGACTCATGAAAACATTAGTTCATTCAGAACTATCTCTTTGCTGTCTTTCCATAAAAAGTGCCTTCTGTCATGTGTTACACACAGTGGCTGCATGAAAAGTACTTTTGACAGAGTAGGGATAGCTGTGGGAAGATTGAACTGTTTGTCAGGTGGACTCATTGAAGGCTGAATCCAGAGATAAATTTTCTTCCCATGTCTCCCATTTAGGAAATAAATATCACTTCATTGCCTACTTCCACCACTAACTTGCTTGTTCATTAGAAACCCAAAAAGTAGAGTAGTGTTAATGGTTGCTGTTCTATTGAAGCATAAAATGCCAAGGAGTCTTCTAAAGTGCCTTTGTCTTATCTGTGCTCTGTCTCTGTCTCTGTCTCTGTCTCTGTCTCTGTCTCTGTCTCTGTCTCTGTCTCTGTCTCTGTCTCTGTCTCTGTCTCTCTCCTCTCCTCTCCTCTCCTCTCCTCTCCTC
>NW_025373684.1:0-3821 GCF_016433145.1 Gracilinanus agilis
ATATAATATAATATAGCATGATATAATATATTATGACATTATATATTATAATATGCTGAAGAGGAACTCATCTGTATTGGTGAGAGGGACTTTCTTCTTGAGTTCTCTACACTAATGAAATCACAGATTCAGGGGAAAAAAAAGCAAAAAACTTGTACTAACAGAGTTGTTCTGTAGGAAGCATTCTGCAAATCTCAAAGTGTTACATGAATGAGTTAGTATTAAACTAAGAGATGACTTAAAATCCCTCCTAGACCTAAACTTTTAGGATCCTGTGTTGTTTATGATCTGCCAAATAAAACTTCACAAGGATGCAAAGAGAATTTTTAGGATCTTTTGTCTCATGATTTGCTGCTATCAAAACCACTTTTATTCAAAGGAGGTGATGCAATGAACCAAGGAAATTCACTGGGATTAGAATCAGAGAAGCCACTTACCATCAATCAATGACTCACAAGAACCGGTGTCTTAGCTGAAATCTGTAGTCATCCCTGATTGCATGTCTCAGATGAGAATGATGCACTCAAACTGTTCAAAGAATAATAATAGCTGACATCTATATAGCATCTGAAGACTTGCAAAGCTGTTCTTAAATATGGTATCTCACTCTATTCTCACAACAATCCAAGACTTAGATACTAAATAATTTCCCCATTTTACTGATGAGTACACTGAGGCTTAGAGAAGTTAAATGACTTGCCCATGGTCACCCAGAGTCAGTGACTGTGTCAGAGGAGGGATTTGAAGCTGGGTCTCACCTGACTCCAGATTCATTTCTCTTTCCATTATATTGAATTTTTCTAATCCTTGTCATCAGTAGCATACAATCCAGGGATCACTTGCAAATACATCTTTTATTAAAACCTTTACCCTTAATCTTAGTATCAATTTTTAGACAGAAGAATGATAAGGGCTAGATAGTCAAGGTTTAAGTGACTTGCTTAGGACCACACAACTAAGAAGTGTTTGAGGATCAATTTGAACTCAGGTCCTTCCTGACTCCAAATCTTCAAATAAATCTTTGATGATCATATGGAACAATCACTCAGCAAATGATTGAGAGGCTCGCCATACTGTAATGAATAAAAGGCTGAAGCTAGAAATAATACTAGAAGGAGCTAGTTTTGGAGAGGATGGTAACCAAGTTCCAGGTTAGCAGAGAGATAAGAGAAACTCTCCACTGCTAGACACCAGGTTCCTTTAAGATGTCTAATCTGCAGCCCCTATCCTGATGAGGAAGTAACTTCCTATTTGTGTTTATAGTAGTTTGACAGGAAGTGAGTATGGGACTTCCTGTCCAACAGCAATAGAGTTTATCCCTGCTGTAGCTGTTCAAAACCTTTCCTGTTGGCTGCCCTTGCTTGGCCTTAGATAGGTAGGCCCACAAAGTTCTCAGATTAAGGCTAAGGGGTTTATTGATAAAGGAGTATAGGTAATAAGGTAATGGAAAGAGGAAGTTCTGAGAACTAAGGGTGAAGGATTTCTCTGACTCAAGATGCTGTTAGGTCTTCCCTGGATTCTCTTCTGTTGACCCAGGGCAGATAGCCCTGGATCAGAGTGGTGTGGTCTCTTTGATAATAAAATAAAATTATTCTTGGTTAAAGGTTGGTTTGTTTTGCCAGTAGCAATAACGGGTTTGTCCTGCAGAATTGGTTTGACCCTATTCTAAGCCTAAAACTATCCACATTCCCACTCCCACCTTCCTGGATCCCAAGGGGGTATGGGGCAAGTGAGAGGTGAGGGGAAAAGTGAAGACGTGGTCAAGCCAGAGTCTGCCAAGCTTATTTATAACCTGGTTCCAACTGCCATGTGGCACTAGCCACCTGTTTCATAGCATGTTCCACATTCTAACCAGGGCAAACTGCCAGCTTGCCCCATGCAAAATATGGCAGTATGCTTTTCCATATTACAATACTTATGGCACTAATGAGTATTATTTCCTTTCCATTCCTTTCCATATTAAATCTCCAATTTTTAAAAAAGTCAAGTGACCTTCTGATAATTGCTCCATAAGTGCCAAATCACTTTAGAATGATTTATTCAGTATTGTATGTGTTGCAGTCATCAACTACCTTCAACATACCATTGCAAAGATGTTCAAAAATGGTGAGAAGTAGCAACATGGAGAACTTGGGAACTAGTCAAAGGAGGCTGATCTGAATATATCTCGATCAGGAATTGCTTGACAATTCATTAGGAGAGTGGCTCCCAATGGTTATAGGTGTTTAGTACTATGTCAAGGTGTACTTCCTCTAACAGCCTTGTAATTGCCATCCCTAACTGAACCACAGGATCATTCCATTTCCCGCAGAAAGGAACCTTAGAAATCATCTTTCCTCAATTTTGCAGATAATGAAATTGAGATGCCAGGTAACTCTGATGACCATATTGATATGTAGCTTCATTTTATATATATTTGACAATCACTAGTAAAAATAATATCTTGGGTCAAGGGTTTCCATCTTCCCAGTCCTCAAAACACTTGGCCTTCAGCAAATCTTCCCATTTTCCCTATTTAATACTATAGGAGATAAATTCTAGGGTTAACATTAACATAAAGAAAAAATTCTCTGTGCCTTCATTGAATAAGGAAATAAACTCTTTGTGCATATGCACATAAGAAATAAAATATGGAAATAAATTAGTTTCAATAGTTATTATCAAATATATTCAGTAATTATTATCAGATATTCCTAGTACTCCCTTAACATATTTCTTATACCCTTTTGGTTTATGCAACAGGCAGCTGGGTGCTACAGTGGATAGAACACTGGGCTTCAAGTGAGGAAGATCTGAGTTCAAATCCAGCCTAAGACACTACCTGCGTGACTTTGGGCAAATCACTTCATCTCTATCTGCCTCAGTTTCCTTACCTATGAAATGGGGAAAATAGCACCTATCTTCCAGGGTTATTGTGAAGATGAGAAAAAATAAGCATTTATATAGCACCTACTATGTGCGAGGCACTGTGCCAAGTACTTTACAAATATTATCTTGTAAAACTAGACAATATTTGCAAATTGCTTAGCATATCACCTGAAGATTGTATTTGTAGGTACATAGTAGACACTTGATAAATACTTCTTTTCTTCCTTCTTTCCTAAGTTTGGGAACTCCTGCCTTGGATTGATACAGCTTACTGAAGAGAGGAAGTGATTTGCTTCCTATCACATAGTAAGTGGCAGAACCAAGATTCAAACTAAGGTATAGTAATCCCTCACTATATTGTGATTCACTTAATGCAGCTTCACTGTATTGTGGGTTTAAATATATATATATATATAATTCTGTATCATGGAATTTTCACTATATCATGGGATTTTGCAGATGAATACAGTACTATACACAATGGAAGTGCAGTATGTACTCCACTACAGCTTGCCCAAGTTTGCCGATGTGATATTGACTGATGGTATGAATGGTGACTAACCACAGCACTGTATCCTGTATCCTGGGTGCTGATTGGCTCACTGTTTATAAGAGTGTGGGAAAGGTTAATAAAAGTGTGGAGGGGGCAGCTGGGTAGCTTAAGTGGATTGAGACTCAGGCCTAGAGATGGGAGGTCCTAGGTTCAAATCTGGCCTCAGACACTTTCCAGCTGTGTGACCCTGGGCAAGTCACTTGACCCCCATTGCCTAGCCCTTACCACTCTTCTGCCTTGGAGCCAATACACAGTATCAACTCCAAGATGGAAGGTAAGGGTTTAAAAAAAATTAAAAAATAAAAGTGTGGAAAAGGTTTATGGGAGAGTGGGAAGGGCCTATCAATAAATAAACAAATAAATGAATGGATGGATAAATAAATATGCACATATTCATAAT
>NW_025373685.1:0-8423 GCF_016433145.1 Gracilinanus agilis
AGTAATAAAATGTAAAAATAAATTTATAAATAAAATATCATATTTCTATATAACTGTTTATATATATGTAATAAAATAAATATAATGCCGCAACTTTATGGATTTTCACCTATCCAGGAAGGGTCTCTAGAATCTAACTCCCAGGATAGGTGAGGGATCACTGTATTCTGAATATAATGAGCTTAGAATATAAGCTTCTTAAAGTGAGAATATTTCATTTTTGTATTTGTATCTCCGGTGACTATCACAATGTCTGGCATATGGTAAGCACTCAGTAAATGCTTGTTGATTCATTGGTTCTGATTCTAAATCTAGCACTCTTGCCATCATTTTCAAAGGGCATTTGGCTAAAAAGTAGACAGTACCTGCCAAACTGAACAGTGCTAAATGAACTAAGGACTCATATAGAACAACACAACCAAGTGATTTGGGGATCTGCCTCATCAGGTGGTTATTTTCATGAGAAAATACATTCCAAGAACATCAGTTGGGACCAGAAGGTCACTTGCTTTCTTAGATGTCTCCCTAAGACTGATTCTTCTGCGTTCTAAATGAGAGGAAATGGATGTTGTCTTGAGACCATCTAAATGTATTATGCTTTCCCCATATGTACTTATTCTCAGGTGCGGGTTCAAAACTATCCACATAAAAATATGAAGTGCAAAAGATTCTTACTTAAATAAGAGGGGTGTGTGTAATTAGAATTTGCTCCCCAGGACTCTCTTATCCAATATCCCATTTGCGTGCTTATGCAGAGTGCAAACACTGTGTGCATATGTACGTAGGATAAAGTTTTTGCATGACCCCGCCTCTCTCTCTTTCTCTTTTATCTCTCTCTCTCTCTCTCTTTCTCTTCCTGATGGTGGCTACAGAAGCTGACTTTGAGCCAGGCAGGAGAATTTACTCACATGATCTTACTTTTATTAGATATTTAGGTTTTATACTGTTTCCTTTTTTTATTTCTTCTACTTCAAGTAATTATTAATAAACTATAAAGTTAATACTTGCAATTATTGATATTAATTTAAATCTTACATGTGCCATTTCAGAGGATATACAATCCTATGAAACTCAAGATCAGATAGGCATTTGGAACATGTTAACCATCTTTCAAAATGGCACCAAAAGAGCTAAAACAAAAGAATGAGCATGGGGATTGTTTGAAATATATATGGGAACATTTTCTTTGTATATTTAATAGGGTTATATGTCAGGATTAAGATGAACTCATTCTTTAGAGTTGAGAGAGGGAGAGAATAGAGAAAAAGACAAAATATCGCCTCTTTGAATTTGAGAGCTCTGTACCTCAGTTGCCTTTCTTGTAAAATGAGAATAAGATAAAAATATATAAGATAGTGATTATAAAGATCAAATGAAAGAATGAATTGATAATGCTTTTAAAAATTAGTTTTATGGATACTGTTGTTTTTACATTGTAGATATTTTTGGATAAATCAACCACTATTAAATCCAAGAGAGTCTTCCCTCATATTACAGAAAATAGGTAAGCCAAACTAGCTGACATTTTGACCAAGTCTAGCAGTATATATAATATTCTGCAATCATAGTCTGTCACCTCTCTTAAGGAATGGAATGAGGTACACATTTTCATAGGAGCAGCCAGGGAGTACAGTGGATAAAAAACAGGGGCCTGGAGTCAGGAAGGCCTAAATTTAAATGTGGTGTCTGATACTTAGTAGTTATGTGACCATGGGCAAGCCACTTAAGCCTGGTTGCCTTGGTTTCCTCATCTGTAAGATAAACTGGAGAATGAAATGGCAAACTACTCCAGTGTTTTTGCCAAAAAATAACCCCAGAAGGGGTCACAAAGTGAAGGACACGACTGAAATGACTAAACAACAACAAAATACGTTGTCATTTCTTCTAGGAGCCTAAGATCTTATATCATGATTACGTAGCATTTGGCTTCATTTTAAAGTTACTTTGACTTATAGTATTTTAGTTTTTATGTGTATTATTTTCTTAGTTCTGCTTACTCTGTACTTATTCATATAAGTACATGGGATATTTTTATTAAAGGATAAAATACTAAACATATTGTGGCACCGAATTGAGCTATGCCAACCTAACATATTCCTTTTTGTGATGATTAATGATGTATATGTATGTATAAAATGAAACACTATAAATATGGATCTTGGGGTTGTCTGGCCTCTATCAGAAACAGAATCAAATTTCCCCATTGAAGTGATCTGGTCAATTCAGGGGGCCCAGAATAAAATATAGGTTTCCAAAATAACCTACTAAAAATTGGAAATAGCTGTACCGGGATTGTTCCAGAGATTCCTGACATGACAGATGGGTTATCTCATTTCCCAGGAACATAAAGCTCTATAAACAGGCAGAGAAACCAACAATATTAATAGTTCCTAACATTTACCAAAAAAAAATTATTTCTTTTCAAAGCAGTTTTACAACATTCTTTGTTTTATTTTTTTTTGTAGAGACATTGCCTACAATAGGGTTATGCAAAAACATTACCATCACTTTTTTTTTTCAAAGCACAGACCCAGAATCTAATCCAGTGATTCCCAAAGTGGGCACTACCACCCCCTGGTGGGTACTGCAGCAATACAGAGAGTCAATGATGGCCACACTTTTTTTGTATTACATTCTATTCTGAGTTCAATAAATAGTTTCATAATTTCCAGGGGGCATTAAGTAATATTTTTTCTGGAAAGGGGATGGTAGGCCAAAAAAGTTTGGGAACCACTGATCTAGTCTATTACTCCCCTGGGGCTCTATTTTAGGTCTGATCTAAATTTCATAATTCTTAGAAACTAGCAGTTTAAACCTTAGAATATAGTAAGCATAAAGACAAGAGTGATGAAACCACCCCCAAGTTATCTAACTAGTTTATATAATTTCTATTTTGAGGCAAAAAAGCTTTTTTTTATCATCTAGGCAAAAAATTTCCAGTACCAAATACTCAGAATATAAAAATAATAATTCACATTTTGTGGAAATGTGAGGACTTCTGGGTCACCTTAAGCAACATGAAGAAGGGCTGAATATTTTCTCTGATCCTTACATCCTTTAAAACCTCTCCAAAACAGAAATAATGCACCAAATATAAAGTAATTTCAGCTGAGTACTTAGTTTAGTATACCCAGAATCCAAAAGAGGGTTTTAAAAAGTCCAAAAAATTCCATGAACTGATGTTCACTGCTTCTGAGCTCACTCAACACACCTTCCCTAATCAATAGCAAAGCTGTACTAGTAGAACCCAAAAAATGGCACCGGCTTACAACAAAACCTGCTTCCTACATTCCTGACGAAAAGGCCAGACCTAAACAGAAAGTTTGATGTTCAAAAACAAGATGCAAGAGAAACATAAAAAGATGAATAAGAGAAAATTTAAGGGAGTCAATAAGGTCAAACTTTATATTCCTACATGGAAAGATGATATTTGTAAGTTGAACCAGAAAATAAACAAGAAAAAAGTGAGGGAAGTGAATGAAATTTTAGAAATGTTAGAACTAATAGATATCTAGAGAAAATTGAATGGGAATAGAAAGGAATACACCTTATTTTCAGCAGTGCATGACACTTACACAAAAATTTATCATGTATTAGGGCATGAAAATAAATGCAGAAAGGCAGAAACAATAAATGCATCCTTTTAAGATTATAATGCAATAAAATTATAGTCAATGAGGGCCCATGAAAAGATAAATCAAAAATTAATTGGAAACTAAATAAACTAATTCTAAAAAAGGAGAGTGTCAAAGAACAAGTTATATAGAAACAATCAACAATTTCATTAAGGAGAATGACAAAGGAGACAACATATCAAAATTTATGGGATATGATGAAAATAGTACTTAGGGAAAAAATTATATCTCAACTTTTTTTACCTAAATTTAAATCAATAAAAGAAAGAAAAAGCACATCAATGAATTGGGCATGAAACTAGAAAACTAGAAAAAGGAACAAATTAAAAATCCTAAATTAAAGACTAAATTGGAAATCCTAAAAATAAAAGAAGAAATTAATAAAATTGAAAGTAAGAGAACCATTGAACTAATAAATAAGATAAATTGGTTTTATGAAAAAATAAATAAAATAGATAGAGCACTGGTTAATTTGATTAAAAAAGAAAGAAAGAACACCAAATAAATAATATCAAAAATACATATAGAAGTAAATGACATTAGCAACCTAGTGTTTGATAAACCTCAAACCCCCAGCTTTTGGGATAAGAACTCACTATTAAACAAAAGCCGCTAGGACAACTAGAAAGCAATCTGGCAGAGATTTAGCTTAGACTAATATACTCCACAGTACATTCTAAATGAATATGCAACCTTAATATTAAAATTCATATTATCAAAAAATTAGAAAAGTAGCACATAATATACCCCTCATAGCCATTAATAGATGATATATTTTTAACCAAATAAGAGGTAGATACAACTGCAAAAGACATAATAGATAATTTTCATTACTTGAAACTGAAAAAGCTTTGGCACAGACAAAATCAATGCATTTAGGATAATAAGGGAATTGTTTGAATGGGAAAAAATCTCTATATAAATTTTCTCTGACTAGAGTTGGGCACCCAAACACACACATACATCCACACACACACATACATACATATGAAACTAGTAGCCCTTCCCCAATAGATAAGTGGTCAAAGGACATGAACAAATAGTTCTCAAAGGAAGAATTGCAAAATTTTCACAACCACATGAAAGAATCCTCCAAATCACTAATATTAAGAGGAATATAATCAAAACCATCCTGAATTTTCACCTTACACCCTGCAAATTGGAAAAAACGACAAGAATGGAAATAAATAGTGGCGGGATTATGGAATAATAGGTACATTAATACATTGTTGGTAGAACTGTGAAATGGTAAGCCATTTTGGAAAGCAATTTGGAATTATTCAAATAAAGTGACTAAAATGTCAATACCCTTTGAACCAGAGACTCCAATACTGAGTTTATAGCTAAAGGAAACCATTAACAAGATGTATTCCAAAATATTTGTAGCAGCTACTTTTTGCAATAGTAAAGAACTGGAAACAGGTAAATGTCTATCTATTGAAGAATGTCTAAACAAATTGTAGCATCTAAATGTAATAGAATATTCCTGTGCTATAAAAAATGATGTGTGTAATGAATACAGAGAAGATTGGAAAGACCTATATGAACTTGATAAAGAATGAAGTAAACACAACTTTAGCAAAGTGGCAGGATACAAAATAAATGCACATAAATCATCAGCATTTCTATACATTTCCAACACATTAGAACAGCAAGAGGTAGAAAGAGAAACACCATTTAAAATCACCCTAGACAATATAAAATACTTGGGAATCAATCTAACAAAACAAACACAGCTATTATACGAAAACAACTACAAAACACTTTCCAAACAAATAAAACTGGACCTCAACAATTGGAAAGCCATTAACTGTTCATGGGTAGGACGAGCTAACATAATAAAAATGAACATCCTACCCAAATTAATTTACCTATTTAGTGCCATACCTGTCAAATTACCAAAAAACTTCTTTACTGAATTAGGAAAAACTATAACAAATTTCATTTGGAATAACAAAAGATTAAGAATATCAAAGGAAATAATGAAAAAAAATGTGAAGGAAGGGGGCCTAGCAGTACCAGATATCAAACTATACTATAAAGCAGCAGTCATTAAATCAATATGGTACTGGCTAAGAGATAGAAGGGAGGATCAGTGGAATAGACTTGGGGTTAATGATGTCAGCAAGACAGTGTATGATAAACCCAAAGAGCCCAACTTTTGGGACATGAACCCACTATTTGACAAAAACTGCTGGGAAATTTGGAAAACAATATGGGAGAGATTAGGTTTAGATCAACATCTCACACCCTACACCAAGATAAATTCAGCATGGGTGAATGACTTGAATATAAAGAGGGAAACTATAAATAAGTTAAGTGAACACAGAATAGTATACTTGTCAGATCTCTGGGAAAGGACAGATTTTAAAACCAAGCAAGAGTTAGAGAAAATTACAAAATGTAAATTTAATGGTTTTGATTATATTAAGCTAAAAAGCTTTTGTACAAACAAAAACAATGTAGTCAAAATCAGAAGGGAAACAACAAATTGGGAAAAAATCTTTATAACGAAAAACTCTGACAGAGGTCTAATCACTCAAATATACAAGGAGTTAAAGCAATTGTATAAAAAATCAAGCCATTCCCCAATTGATAAATGGGCAAGAGACATGAATAGGCAATTTTCAGATAAAGAAATCAAAAGTATCAAAAAGCACATGAGAAAGTGTTCTAAATCTCTAATAATTAGAGAAATGCAAATCAAAACAACTCTGAGGTATCACCTCACACCTAGCAGATTGGCTAAAATGAAAGAAGGGGAGAGTAATGAATGTTGGAGGGGATGTGGCAAAATCGGGACATTGATGCATTGCTGGTGGAGTTGTGAACTGATCCAACCATTCTGGCTGGCAATTTGGAACTATGCCCAAAGGGCTATAAAAGACTGCCTGCCCTTTGATCCAGCCATACCATTGCTGGGTTTGTACCCCAAACAGATCATAGATAAACAGACTTGTACGAAAATATTCATAGCTGCGCTTTTTGTAGTGGCAAAAAACTGGAAAATGAGGGGATGTCCTTCAATTGGGGAATGGCTGAACAAATTGTGGTATATGTGGGTGATGGAATACTATTGTGCTAAAAGGAATAATAAACTGGAGGAATTCCATGCAAATTGGAGAGACCTCCAGGAAGTGATGGAGAGCGAGAGGAGCAGAGCCAGAAGAACATTGTACACAGAGACTGATATACTATGGTAAAATCAAATGTAATGGGCTCCTGTACCAGCAGCACTGCAATGACACAAGACAGCTCTGAGGGATTTATGGTAAAGATGCTACCCACATTCAGAGGAAGGACTGCAGGAGAGGAAACATATAAGATAAACAATTGCTTGAATGCATGGGCTGAGGCGGACATGAATGGGAAATAGACCCTGAACAAGGACACATGTTACAACCAGTGGAAATGTGCGTTGGCCATGGGTGGGGGGAGAGCGGGAGGTGAAGGGGAAAGTAGGGGCATAAAGTATGTAAACAGATTAAAAACGAATATTAATAAATGTCTAATAAAAAAAAAGAATGAAGTGAACAGAGACAAGAAAACAATCCACGTAGTAAATACACTGGTAAATGGAAAGAATAGTGGCATGACAATAATCAAAAGTAAATGTACCGGGGGCAGCTGGGTAGCTCAGTGGAGTGAGAGTCAGGCCTAGAGACAGGAGGTCCTAGGTTCAAACCCGGCCTCAGCCACTTCCCAGCTGTGTGACCCTGGGCAAGTCACTTGACCCCCATTGCCCACCCTTACCAATCTTCCACCTATGAGACAATACACCGAAGTACAAGGGGTTTAAAAAAAAAAAAAAAAAAAAAAAAAAGTAAATGTACCAAGCTGATAAAAATCAAGCAACACTCAAATGAAGAGATATGAAAAACCATCCCCAACCCATTCTTTTGTTCAGTCCACAGGTGTTATATTTACATGTGTTTTGGTGCTTTTCCAATGTATTGCTAAATTGTGCTCCCCCCTCTTAAAAAATACTAGTTGTTATATGGGATGGGTCTTTGGGAAGAGGAGGGGGAGGGATTCTTGCATTATAATGCAAGAAAGAGAAGATATCAATAAAAAATTATTTAAAAAATAAAAGCAAGATTTACAGAGTATTTTCCTTATAAGATGGTAGGAGTTAGTGAGAAGATACCTCCCCTTACTCCTTTCTGAGGTGAGAGATCCATGGCTATAGAACATTCGGCATATTTTCATATTTTTGATGTGTTGATTTGTTTTCCTGACAGTTTTTTCTCTCCCTTTTTCTTTTAAAATATACTCTGCTATATGTGATGACGTGTGTGTGTGTGTGTGTGTGTGTGTGTGTGTTTGGAGAAAACAAAATAAATCAATAAACATTTATTTAAAAAACAAGGTGGGAGTCAGTACAACTATTATTTCCATTTTGCAGATAAGAAAATAGAGACTTATTCTGGTTAAGTGGTTTGACCATTATCACTTGGTGAGTTTGTATTAGTGCCTAAATTTAAATCTAAATACTGTTGACTCTAAGTTTTGCATTATTTAATTATTTGCACTCTGCTGCTTGTCTTTGTAAGAGACTCTTAATATATAGAACTTTAAAGTTGAAGATTTTTCCCATTCTTTTAACTAGAACCATCTGCCAATGTGTATTACAGAATTTTTTTTTCTAGGACTCAAGAGGCAGAGAACTAAGGACTCAATCTAATAGACTTCAGGGCCCTAAGGTTTTTTTAAAATCCCAGCAGCCAACAGCCAATGCTTCTCTCTCTCTCTCTCTCTCTCTCTCTCTCTCTCTCTCTCTCTCTCTCT
>NW_025373686.1:0-2235 GCF_016433145.1 Gracilinanus agilis
TCTTCTCTTCTCTTCTCTTCTCTTCTTTCTCTCACTTCTGTGTCCAAACATTCTCAATCTATTTTGTATCATGGATTCCTTTTGCAATCTAATAAAGAAATCTATCAACTCCTTCTTAATAATAATGTTTTAAAATACATAAAACCAAATAAATGTACTTATGAAGGAAAACATGTTTTAACAAAGTTATCAAAACATGCTAAAATGTGTTCATCGACCTAGATTATGAATATCTGATATAATAAAGTTTATATGTATTTACTATATAAGTGTGTATATATCCATTTAGAGACAGAGAGGCATACTGTAGTGCAAAGAGTCAGGAGACCATTTAATTTGCTGTGTATATCTGGGCAGGGCTAATTATTAAAATCTCTAGACTTTAGTTTCTTAATTTGTGAAAAGTCTGTAGCTATTTCCTATATAATATGTGCACGTCCCTGGTGTTTCTCATGATATGAATAGAGTTTCAATGAGAAAAGTTTCTTAGGTCTCTCCCTTTGAGAATCAGCGTGATGTCACTATATGTATGGAAGTCTGGATGGAGTAAAGAAATCCTGAATTCAGATGCCTGTGATAGCTCTGTGACCAAAGTTACTATTAATTCTTGAAGATCATAAACTATATACCAATTGCTAATTTTCATTTAATATGAGATTATGCATGCTAAAGTGCTTTTATAAATTTGGAAAAAAATTAAATCATCAATTTTCTTTTTAAACCCTCCATATTCAGCTTATATTAGAGAATTCTCTAGACTTCTAAAGACCATCATTTAAGGGTTCCACTAATATTCTGAATCAAAACTACTCTTTGGCCAGATTACTTGAGAAAATCATATGGTGCTAAAAAGTGTTTAAGTTCATTGTGATTGTTAGAATGGTGTTTTAATTGTTTTGCTGGAAATTCTCTATTAATAGGGATCCTAGAATGGAATGCTTTTGCAAAGTATGGGAATATGACTACATAATTTGTTTTGTAAATAAGAATTTTTAATATTGTTTTCTTAACATGGGTTATGTATGTTCTAATATTTTATAAGGTATGGGAGGAGTGTCTTAGAAAATTATTTCTTTTGAAAATTAAGATTTTGTTCTGTTATTGGGTAACATGAAACTTTTCAAGGCAACTTTTTCTTCTGACCTAATTAAATGTTCAGTTTTCCCTGGGGTTCTGGATCCCAGTGACAGTAATACATAAAAATATAATGAGTGTCTTTATTGAGAGTTATTAATAACAGTCCCACATCTTGCCCTTCTACTGTTAAGGTCATGTCATCAATTCCATGATAAACACCTTTCTGAGATTTATAGCACACCTAGGGGGGGAAAAATGATATTGACTGAAACAGGTTACTCCCAAGGCAAGAATTTTCACATCAATTTTGGAAGGTTTAAATGTAGCCACTGAAAAATGGCTTGTGCTTCTTTCTAAACTAGAGTTTAATGACTATTATACCTCATTTGCTCATATATTGGTCAGAGTTTTTAATGCTCATGTTGTCAGCTCCTAAATAGTGGTCAGACCATAGTGGGTGGGGAAGCTGTCTCAAGTGAAGCAAAGTGACTTATTGTAACCACAGCTGCATTAGGCCACATTTCATGTGGTTCAAGTTGTTAGAGAGAGTTTGCCATTATTAGAATGAAGAGGTGTTTATATCATACACTTCGGATTTTTTTTGTTAAAAGTACTACTATTATCTGAGTATAATTATTATAAAATAATCAACATTTGTTTTATGAAGATCATGTGCCTTATTTCTGTTACATGCTAGAAATACTTATAATGCAGTAGATAATAATCACAAGTCATATTTACATAGCAATTTAAAGAGGGGATTTTCCTTATAAGGACCTTTTGAGATAGAGAAGACAGTTTTATCCCAGTTTAATTAAAGAGGAATCTGAGTCTGAGAGACATTTAGTGATTTGCCACACTAGGAAATATGCAAGCAGAAATTTGAACTCAGGCCTTCTGATATTGAGTCCCCTATTCTTTTTTCTTTCTCTTTCCTAACATAGTCAAGGCAAGCCCATGTGTGAACACACTGCGCGCACACACACTCACGCAAACAGGCATTTTATAACAATGAACAAAACTGCAAAAAGAGATTGACATTGTACATATTGTCATTACTTCATTGAAGAAAAGAATCCTCTATGACTCATTTCACTTTGAGGCTGGCTACATTAAAACAGAGAGAGAGAGAGAGAGAGAGAGAGAGAGAGAGAGAGA
>NW_025373687.1:0-4800 GCF_016433145.1 Gracilinanus agilis
GAGAGAGGGAGGGAGGGAGAGAAAGAAAAGAAGGGGGAGAGAGAAGGGAGAAAGGGATAGAGCAGAGAGAGAGGGAGGGAGGGACAAAAAGAGAGAGGGGTGGGAGAGAGAGAGAGAGAGAGAGAGAGAGAGAGAGAGTTCTCTACAAATGTGAAAGGTGAAATTGACTAAAGAAACACACACATACTTTTTTTTCAGGGCATGAAATAAAATGAAGAAAAATCTTTGTATCTCAACAGTTTGAGGATCAGGTCTTATGCCTGGCTTGGCCAGGGTAGGGTCTGGTGTGAGATAAACAGTCAGCAACAAGGACATCTTAAAAGCCAGGGGCATATTGCAGAACTGAAGAAAATTAATGGTCTGCCTGTTCTCCCCAAGCCTGCCCTGAGCTGGCGGGGTAAGAGTAGGTAGATAAGCTCCAAATCCCACCTCAGAGGACATTCATTTTTCAAGCACTGACTGGGGGAGGGGGTAGAAAGACTGGAGGTGGAAAATTTGGCACTGAAGCAGCATTGAATGTCCTACCAAAAATCTGTAATAAACAAATCAATAATTAAGAGAGGATGCACATTAGCCTTTGAACTGACTCCAGATGGATTTTTTTAAGACTTTGCCTTGCAACTATGTGAGGTGAACAAGTGGGTGGATATGTGAAGACCTGGAGGCAAGATGGAATAGGGCTGAAGGAGGAGGCAGCAATGGGATGGGGGTGGAGGGGGCAGCAGGAATGTGAGTGGGTGTGTGACTATGTGCTATTCAGTGATGTCCATGGAAGAATGTTCGTGGGAACATTTGTGTGGGTGTGTGCAGATGGGTGCTTGGGTATGTGGGTGAGTGTGTGGGGACACAGACACATACAGTGGTACAGAAGGGTGGGCTGTGTGCAGGGGAGGGATGGCACGTGGGTGGTGTGCTCACCATTATAGTGTGTATACAAATGAGGATGTGTGTGGGTAAATGAGATGTTGGGACAGTACACTTGGGCAGAAATGGGAGACAGGTGAGTGTGTATGTAGGCAACTGGTACTGTATGGGTGGGTCTCTTGTAGTGGAGGAAGAATTCTGTGGGAAATAATAGCAATGCATGAATAGGAAGGGAACTTTATGCAAAGTATCTTCATGGGGCATTTATTTTGTTCGTTTCAGATTTAATCTAGAAAATTAGTTTTAAGTCTTCCTTCACTAGAACCCTAGGAGTATCCTGGTTTTTAAACTACATCACCTGGAATAGCAAACTCCCTTTTTGGCCTGTACTATCTCACTTCCCTGAATACCACTGGAAGCTAGTAAAGGAATCCTCTTAGTTTGTCATTCTCTGTTCAGTCTTATTTCAGGAATCACCTAGATTTCCAACTCCAGAAAAATGTTGCTGGTTCCTCTCTACTGGACCAGTTGGTGGCATGTGCTCCTATCATAGGATCAAAAGAAGAGAGTTATAGGAAATGTTAGAGCAGGAAACTCAGGTCCAGAAGAAGTGAAGGGCCTTGCTCAAGGTTACTGCATAGCAGAGAAGAGCTAGGGATGCAAGTCCAAATCCAATTCTGCTTTCCTTCTATGAGAGGGGAAAAGATAAAGAGAGATAAAGAGACAGAGATAGAGACAGAGAGAGAAAAAACAGAACGAGACAGAGAAAGAGAGAGATAGTGAAATACAAAGAGAAACAGAGACAGAGATTAAGACAGTCACAAAGAGAGATACAAAAATGAGAGAAACAAAAACAGACAGACAGACAGATGGACAGACTCTATGTAACAGTGGCTAGAGTGCTAGGGTTTGGAGTCAGGAAAAGCTGACCACTTTTTTTGACAGTTTTTAGTTTTAACTCCTGATCAAGTTAGGACCCCTATGCACAATTTTCTAGCTCTGATCCTAGATTTAAAGAATCCATCCAAACCAGTCTGATCATTTTACAGATCCACTGAGACTGAGAGGTTAAGTGAATTACCCAGAAAATTAGTAAACACCCAAAGGCTCATAAATGTCTGAAGCACTATTTAAATTTCTATCTTACTGATTCCAAGAACAGCTCCATTCCATGCCAAGCTTATCTACTTATCTTCTAAGCAATAAGTGTGCTGTCAAAATCAAACTTCCTGAGGCAGCTAGGTGGCATAGCAGAGGGTGGGCCTTGGAGTCAGGAAAACTTGAGGTTTAATACTTCCTCAGACACTAGCTGTATGACTCTAGGCAAATCACTTAATCTCTCTGGCCCCATTTTCTTCATCTATAAAATGGAGGTAATGATAGAACTGTTGTGAGAATCAAATGGGATAATCTATGTGAAGTGTTTTGCAAGCCTTATAATACTACATAAATGCTAGCTATTTCCTTATGGAGAGAGATAGAGAGGGCTGGAGGGAGAAAAGGAGAAACCAGAAAAAGAGAAGAGAGGAAAGGAGAGAGGGGGAGAGAGAGAGAGAGAAATATGGGGAGGGAGAGGAAGAAGAAGAGGGAGAAGGAAAAGACAAGAAGATTCAAATAGGTCAAAATAGGGTAGGAATTTCCATAACACAGTAATGAATAAAGATGAAAGAACTGAAGAACCAGGGATACAACCATAAGCCTCCAAAGGATCACTAATCTCTAAAAGGGAAAGTTTAGAGAAGATACATACAAATATACACCTATGAATGTTATAGATATGCATATACATATAGACACATACATCTTTTTATATGTACATGCACACTTAGGCAATAGATTTCAGATTCATGAAATGAAAACCCCATCTGCCCCTCCAAACTTTATAAGCCCTGCTATAGGCTTTACCTTTAGCAGCAACACTATAGTAATGGTTCCTTTAATGATTAGTTCAATAGGGTTTCTACAACTTTCTCTAAGTCACCCCCCCAAAAAAAAACCTTATCATATGTGACCTTACCCATGTTTCCCTATAACATTCCTTAGGGGGTTAACAAAGGACATCAAAGCTAATGGTCTCTCCCTTTTTACAAAAAGGAAAAATAAGGCACTGAGCAGAACTTTCTCAAGTCTACTCCTTAAATTTACACATAGCAAAACTGAAGATGAACACTGGCTGTCCTGTTGCAAGGACTGAGTCTACCTGCTGATTGTGCAAATACCCCCCAAAAAAGAATATCTAGTATAATTAGTTAAAAATCATCTTTCAACCAACTAAGAGGGTCTTCCAGGGAGGTGTGGGAGGATGGGACAGGGCAAAAGAAATGAGAGTCTCTTTCTAGGTTCAGGAATTCTTGCTTGAAAACCTCTAAAAATATAGAGCATATTCTTGCTAGGGGTGCTGATTTGTCTGACCTTTTACAAGTTGCTTTTTCCACAATGGATAATTTTCTATGCCCATTAAGCTCCAGTCTTTTGTGCTGGGAATAAA
The DNA here is from genome assembly GCF_016433145.1 of Gracilinanus agilis. Classification (NCBI taxonomy): domain Eukaryota; kingdom Metazoa; phylum Chordata; class Mammalia; order Didelphimorphia; family Didelphidae; genus Gracilinanus; species Gracilinanus agilis. Next base: position 3,353 of record NW_025373687.1, read on the forward strand.
TAGGGATGGTCTCATGTTTATTTTCACAGCCTTTTGGCTCCTCAAGTCAGAGCCAAACAAAACCTCTGACCTGATTCAAGACTAGGTGGGAATTTCTATACCATGTTTTAAGGGAAAACAATAAGGATACATTCAAATCTGAGGAAGAACTTCTACAGGTTAGAAGTGGGGGGGGGAAGCATATAAGAGGGAAGGTAAATGACAGGGATATACTGTTGAGACTATTCTTCCCCTTCCTGCCCTTATGGCTGGAGTCTGAGTTATCTGGTTTTGAAAATACAGAGACTTCTCAAGATTGGGAAGAATCAAGTGTCAAGGATCCAACCCCTATGTGGGAAATGAATAGCAGGCTTTCTTTTACCCTTCACTAAAGACTGTCTGGCCCTGAGGACCACAGCAAACCAACCTCACTTCCTTCCTTAATCATCCATCTCACTCAGCTACCCATTCCGGAATAGAGATAGACACAAGGACATGTCTACAGTGTATTTGTCTTAGGAAGAGCATGCTCAGAGACAGGATCAAGAATCAGCTGTATGAAGAAAAAATTAAGGAATGGAGTGAATGACATTGGGGAAATCATCTTGGCTCTCTGGGCCTCAATTTTCCTACCCATAAAAAGGAAAGGCAGAACTAGGTATTGTCTAAAGTCTCTTCTGACATTTCATGATTCCAGGTGAGAAGTTATTCAATAGAAAGTGAAGATCTCCTTCTTCTACGTATTAGGTGCCTGAGAGTTGCTAAGGGAAACCTTGCCATCCTTTTTTCTCTGTCAGGTTCCACAAGGCACATTCAGCCTTTAGTATCCCTGAGTAGAAAAGTCCATTGGTGCGCCTATGAAAGAGGATGAAGGCAGGGTCAGAAGGAGAACAGCTGGAGTTGAAATCATAGAGGTTGTGATGGGTAGGTACAGAAAGGGAGTAGGATTGTCTCCAGAAGAGACACCCTAGCTGCTTTGATGGTAAAAAAATGAATGGAATGAAAATCCTGCTCTCTCTCTCCCCTTTGTAAACATTAAACTTGGGGAGGGAGAGAGAGAGAGATAGAGAAAGAGAGAGAGAGACAGAGACAGAAAGAGAGAGAGAGAGAGAGAGACAGAGAGACAGAGAGAGACAGAGACAGAGAGAAACTTGCTCCCTTTCCTGACTATCTTTCCTGAACAGTATCTTAAGGTCTGATAGCCCCTGGACAGCTCCAGTCCCAGCACTGCAGAGCAGATGCTTTTTTTGTTTTGGCTCCCAAACTCCCTAAGGGCTTCTAGGCTTCTAAAGCAAGTTTCTCTTCTCTCTGTCTCTGTCTGTCTCTGTCTGTCTGTCTCTGTCTCTGTCTCTGTCTGTCTGTCTCTGTCTCTGTCTGTCTGTCTCTGTCTCTCTCACTCTTTCTCTGTCTCTTTGTCTCTGTCCCCATGTCTCTCTCTCTCTCTCTCTCTCTCTCTCTCTCTCTCTCTC
>NW_025373688.1:0-2329 GCF_016433145.1 Gracilinanus agilis
TATGTATATATATATATATACTTATCTCAATCTATCATCCTTTGCCTAATAATCATGCTCCCAGGCTGTCTGTCTATAGATAGCAATTAGCATGTGTGCAGGGCATAAAAAGCAATTTTAGGAATTTCTTACGTTAAACATAATTGGGAGGGTAAATCTACCTCACAAAATATCTTATTTGTTCTACAGTCCGATAAGAATATTTTTTGAATTAGCAAACTGATTCAGATACCTTATGTCCATGTTCTCCTAAATTAGGGAATATATTTAAGACTTGATTACATATGGTTCAATTAAGATACATAGAGCACAGTTGCATAATATTAAAAGAAATGCCTCTACCCATGATTCTTAGCACTTTCTTTCCCATAAGGTAAATAATGATGAAGCCAGAAACATTTAAGTTATAAAAAGTATGCTTACAGCTTACATAGGATCCCTGAGTGCTGTAGATTTGTTGAGAGAATTTTACTATGCTGACACTTTGATTACTCCTTACATAGCAGACAATACCGAGGGACTTATTCTGTAACGTTTTTGGCCTTCCCCTTTATCATAATTGTGGAGTGTCACATTCTTCTGATGGAGATAGATTTAGAACAATTGTTGATTGGAAGCTCCTGATAAAAAAACACACACAAAAAAAAAAACACAAAAAAATAGGGAGTTCGAACAACAGACTGTGCCTTGAAATTCTGCAATGTACATCACTCATCTATCATAATTTAACAAATGGAAAAGATCAAGACAAGCTGCCATCCATCATATCTATTTAACTGCACTCCAGAGTGAATTAAATTGTATTTAACAACTTTTATCTTGCACGATTTAGAGACTCTTACAGAGAAAAGCACTTTTTCTCCATCAAGTTATTGGTTCTTGTTTATTGGTTTATGATTTTGAAACCTGTTCAAAAACGTTCCATTCCTAGTAAATATTCTTCAAAGTCTTTATTGTTTATTAATCTCTCCATCTCATCCTTAACATTTAGAGCAGTTGGCAATATAATAATAGAAGGAATACTTTATTAATCTATTGGGATATATGAGAGTAGTATAATATATTAGATAGTTCATTGAATTTATACATTTTCATATTTTAAATAAGAATATTTTACTACAGATAATATTCAGCAGGTCTTGGTAAATTATTTTGACAGTTCTTTCCTGCAACAGCCACACATTAAAGTATTTGTAATGAAATATATGTATACATCTATGCATATGTATGCATGTGACTTTCACAAAATCGGAGAATGTTAGAATTGGAAGATTCCTCAGAGATGAGCTAATCTGTCTCTTGAATTTTACATATGAAGGAGCTAAGAGAGATTAAAGGACTTGTCCTAAGTGTTTTGGCTAGTTAGTGTTGAAGCTGGGACTGAGTCTAGCTTTTGTGATTTCCATTCTTACCTGTTCTTTCTACTTTATCATGGTACCTCTCCTATGTACATTATAAAGTATTTTTTAAATACTGTTGGACCTAAATAGCTTTCAAAGGATCGTTGAATTTAAAGAGAAAGGACTTTATATATCACATAGTCCAACTGTTGTTTTTTGTTTGTTTGTTTGTTTAAGAAGAAGAGAGGAGGAAAAGAAGAGAAAGAAAGCAGAGGACAATAGAGGTGAAATGACACTCCAACACAGATTTAAACCCAGGACCTCAGATTCCAAATTTAGTCTTTCCATGGCACCACATTTCTGTGACATTCAAATTATTTATAATTTACCTTCAGGAAGATAAAGGTGATCGATATTAGACTGGAGACTTCTTTTTTTTTTAATTTCATATTTTTTATTTTTTAGAAAACTTAACATGGTTACAATGATTCATGCTCTTACTTTCCCCTTTACCCCCCAACTCCCCCCCCATACCCGATGCACATTTCCACTGGTTTTAACATGTGTCATTGATCAAGACCTATTTCCAAATTGTTGATAGTTGCATTGGTGTGGTAGTTTTGAGTCTACATCCCCAATCATGTCTGCCTCAACCCATGTGTTCAAGCAGTAGATTTTCTTCTATGTTTCCTCTCCTGCAGTTCTTCCTCTGAATGTGGGTAGCGTCTTTACCATAAATCCCTCAGAATTGTCCTGGGTCATTGCTTTCTGCTGGTACAGAAGTCCATTACATTCTATTTTACCATAGTATATCAGTCTCTGTGTACAATGTTCTTCTGGCTCTACTCCTTTTGCTCTGCATCGATTCCTAGAGGTCTTTCCAGTTCACATGGAATTCCTCCATAGACTGGAGACTTCTTGAGTGCAGGGACTTTCTTTTTCCACCTTTCTTTGCACCTCAGTGCTTTGCATAGAGTCTGATATATATA
>NW_025373689.1:0-1164 GCF_016433145.1 Gracilinanus agilis
TAATAATTTAATACATATTTATATAATATAAATAATATATTCACTTTATAAATGAGTAAATATTTATTTATATATACTGATAATATATATTTATAAAATGAGGAAAGTGGAGCCCAGAGAGGTCAAGTAATCTGGACAAGACCAAAGAGTTTCAAACTAGAAAAGACCTCTGTAGAAAATCATCTTATCCCAGCCCCTCTGTTGGCCATAGTCACAGAGCTAGGAACTGCTAGAAGTGAGATTTAGCCCAAGTCTTCTCTCTCCAAGTCTAGTTCTCTTTCCATTCCACTATATTCCTATTACCCATCTCCTGCCCTGTAAAGCCACATACACAGTAACCCTTGAACTGACCCTACTGGCTCTCTCAGACACACCCCAAACAAGCAACATTCATCAGATTGCTAGACTTCCTGTCTAGATACATTCCAGGCATATATGGAAATGTTCTGGGCCTGGAACATCTGGCCTGCTTCCATCTGCTTCTGGTAGTATTATGACTCCACCCACAGGGAGAAGAGTAGGCACCCCATGATTTAATAAGCTTACGATCAGCATGAAGACTTTTGGGGTACCCTGAATACAGAGTAGATGAAGGCACTTTAAAAAGTGGGAGGCATTAACCTCAGGAAGTCCTGAGTTCAAATCCAACTTGCTAACTAGCTCTAGACTCAGGCAAGTCACTTAACTTTTGTGTACCTCAGTTTCTTCATCTGCAAAATGGAGATAATAACAGCACCAAGGTTGTTGTGAGAATGAATAATATTTGTAATGTGCTTAGCACTGTGCCTGGTGCATAATAAGTTCTATATTGATCTTAGTTAATTATTAATTATTTTATTATTAATTATTTAATAAGCTTAAAATAGCACTAAAGCTTTTGGGACATCTTGTATATGGAGTAGCAGCTGAAGGTAATTTAAAAGGTGGGAGGTCCACACATTGAAATGAATGCATTTCAATTCTGGCCTCAGACACATTCTAGATGTATGATCCTGGGCAAGTCATTTAATCCCCATTGACCTGCTCTTATGGCTCTTCTATCTTGGAACCAATATCCAATACTGATTCTAAGATGGAAAGTAAGGGAAATAAAGAGAGACAGACAGGCAGGCAGGCAGGCAGACAGAGACAGAGGAAGAAAGGAAGGAAGGAAGGAAGGAAGGA
>NW_025373690.1:0-1275 GCF_016433145.1 Gracilinanus agilis
AGAGAGAGAGAGAGAGAGAGAGAGAGAGAGAGAGAGAGAGAGAGAGGACAAAGAGAGAAACTCTATGATTCTAAATAAATTCTCTGAGGTATGAGTCACAAATAATCTCCCCATCACAGAACATTTTGCAATCATAAATTCTTAGCCCTTAAATGTTAAACAATAGTATTCTCTGGACTACATTTTTATTCATCAGGAACCTGTTTCACTCAAAAAGAACAAAGTTTCTGCCTGTAACATCACATGAGACCTACACAATCTCTGCTGGCAGAATGAAGTTGGCTGAGAAGTCATTTAGGCATTTGTTCCACAGCCTAATGACAACATAAATTTTGCCAGGAGTGGATGCCAAGAGGTTATGTATTTGCAGCAGCTGTGGGCTGACATGGCCCTGACCCCAGTGACATGGTAGATAACACCAATGCCCTAAAGAATTCATGTCCTCCATGCTTATACCTCCACAAGCCAAATGAGTGTAAATTTTAACAATTTTGAACAAAATAGATGAATCCTGACTGAGTACATTGGTTTCCTTTTTTTTCCAAGAACTATAACATTTTATGTTGCATATTTTGAAACCAGATTAAATTCTATTTAGCTCATTTATTACATAAATTCTTATTAGATATCCATTATGTTCAATGTTTTAAGTACTAGAGTGATACAACAGTCTAGACACAAATACTGCTCTCCTGAGTTTTACCATGTTATAAAATGTAACTTGTTCAAGAATCCCATAAAAGGTAATTTTAAAATCATGTGTTTTAGAGAGAATGGTATGAAGGCATTCTGTCATTTTGGACATTTTTGTCTCTAAGCAAAACAATTCTTGGATTAAAAAATGATAATTTAATTAAAATTATTTATAGCAGTTGTGCCCACGAAACAGTGCCACAAAATCATTTTCACTTTTCTCTTTGGCCTAACTCCTTCCTTTTTAATTCAAGAAGAAAACCTTAGACCCACGAAAAATGGATTAAGGAAGGTAATCACACAATGGGTAATCATTTTTTTCAATTTTATGGAGTAAAATCATATTTAATAATGACACGAGACAAGTTCAAATAAAATAGACAGAGGATCATTATTGGAGTCAAAAAGACCTGTAGTGACTAACATATTAGTAAACCATTTAAACTCTCCAAGACTTTGGCATTGCACATGCCAAAAATTTCTCATACTGAAAAAAACACAGGTTTAGAGCTGTTCTCATTTTCCCCCTCACAAAAGAGAGAGAGAGAGAGAGAGAGAGAGAGAGAGAGAGAGAGAGAGAGA